>NW_026988744.1:0-100887 GCF_030222135.1 Aotus nancymaae
ACATATTTCCCTGTGCTTACTGCTGTTTCTTCCATATGCCGGTAATGGGCTGAAAACGCCTGTTTTGGGACTCTGCAGAGAAAGTCTCTGCAGACTGCTGAATCCACACACGGGTTTAACTCTGGAAGTTGAGTGCACACATTGACAACCGTTCTGTTAGATAGCTGCGTTTTGGATTTAGAAGCAGATATTTCCCTGTGCTTACTGCTGTTTCTTCCATATGCCGGTAATGGACTGAAAACGCCTGTTTTGGGACTCTGCAGAGAAAGTCTCTGCAGACTGCTGAATCCACACACGGGTTTAACTCTGGAAGTTGAGTGCACACATTGACAACCGTTCTGTTAGATAGCTGCGTTTTGGATTTAGAAGCAGATATTTCCCTGTGCTTACTGCTGTTTCTTCCATATGCCGGTAATGGGCTGAAAACGCCTGTTTTGGGACTCTGCAGAGAAAGTCTCTGCAGACTCCTGAATCCACACACGGGTTTAACTCTGGAAGTTGAGTGCACACATTGACAACCGTTCTGTTAGATATCTGCGTTTTGGATTTAGAAGCAGATATTTCCCTGTGCTTACTGCTGTTTCTTCCATATGCCGGTAATGGGCTGAAAACGCCTGTTTTGGGACTCTGCAGAGAAGATGTTTGCAGACTGCTGAATCCACTCACGGGTTTAACTCTGGAAGTTGAGTGCACACATTGACAACCGTTCTGTTAGATAGCTGCGTTTTGGATTTAGAAGCAGATATTTCCCTGTGCTTACTGCTGTTTCTTCCATATGCCGGTAATGGGCTGAAAACGCCTGTTTTGGGACTCTGCAGAGAAAGTCTCTGCAGACTGCTGAATCCACACACGGGTTTAACTCTGGAAGTTGAGTGCACACATTGACAACCGTTCTGTTAGATAGCTGCGTTTTGGATTTAGAAGCAGATATTTCCCTGTGCTTACTGCTGTTTCTTCCATATGCCGGTAATGGGCTGAAAACGCCTGTTTTGGGACTCTGCAGAGAAAGTGTTTGCAGACTGCTGAATCCACACACGGGTTTAACTCTGGAAGTTGAGTGCACACATTGACAACCGTTCTGTTAGATAGCTGCGTTTTGGATTTAGAAGCAGATATTTCCCTGTGCTTACTGCTGTTTCTTCCATATGCCGGTAATGGGCTGAAAACGCCTGTTTTGGGACTCTGCAGAGAAAGTGTTTGCAGACTGCTGAATCCACACACGGGTTTAACTCTGGAAGTTGAGTGCACACATTGACAACCGTTCTGTTAGATAGCTGCGTTTTGGATTTAGTAAGCAGATATTTCCCTGTGCTGACTGCTGTTTCTTCCATATGCCGGTAATGGCTGAAAACGCCTGTTTTGGGACTCTGCAGAGAAAGTGTTTGCAGACTGCTGAATCCACACACGGGTTTAACTCTGGAAGTTGAGTGCACACATTGACAACCGTTCTGTTAGATAGCTGCGTTTTGGATTTAGAAGCAGATATTTCCCTGTGCTTACTGCTGTTTCTTCCATATGCCGGTAATGGGCTGAAAACGCCTGTTTTGGGACTCTGCAGAGAAAGTGTTTGCAGACTGCTGAATCCACACACGGGTTTAACTCTGGAAGTTGAGTGCACACATTGACAACCGTTCTGTTAGATAGCTGCGTTTTGGATTTAGAAGCAGATATTTCCCTGTGCTTACTGCTGTTTCTTCCATATGCCGGTAATGGGCTGAAAACGCCTGGTTTGGGACTCTGCAGAGAAAGTGTTTGCAGACTGCTGAATCCACACACGGGTTTAACTCTGGAAGTTGAGTGCACACATTGACAACCGTTCTGTTAGATAGCTGCGTTTTGGATTTAGAAGCAGATATTTCCCTGTGCTTACTGCTGTTTCTTCCATATGCCGGTAATGGGCAGAAAACGCCTGTTTTGGGACTCTGCAGAGAAAGTGTTTGCAGACTGCTGAATCCACACACGGGTTTAACTCTGGAAGTTGAGTGCACACATTGACAACCGTTCTGTTAGATAGCTGCGTTTTGGATTTAGAAGCAGATATTTCCCTGTGCTTACTGCTGTTTCTTCCATATGCCGGTAATGGGCTGAAAACGCCTGTTTTGGGACTCTGCAGAGAAAGTGTTTGGAGACTGCTGAATCCACACACGGGTTTAACTCTGGAAGTTGAGTGCACACATTGACAACCGTTCTGTTAGATAGCTGCGTTTTGGATTTAGAAGCAGATATTTCCCTGTGCTTACTGCTGTTTCTTCCATATGCCGGTAATGGGCTGAAAACGCCTGTTTTGGGACTCTGCAGAGAAAGTGTTTGCAGACTGCTGAATCCACACACGGGTTTAACTCTGGAAGTTGAGTGCACACATTGACAACCGTTCTGTTAGATAGCTGCGTTTTGGATTTAGAAGCAGATATTTCCCTGTGCTTACTGCTGTTTCTTCCATATGCCGGTAATGGGCTGAAAACGCCTGTTTTGGGACTCTGCAGAGAAAGTCTCTGCAGACTGCTGAATCCACACACGGGTTTAACTCTGGAAGTTGAGTGCACACATTGACAACCGTTCTGTTAGATAGCTGCCTTTTGGATTTAGAAGCAGATATTTCCCTGTGCTTACTGCTGTTTCTTCCATATGCCGGTAATGGGCTGAAAACGCCTGTTTTGGGACTCTGCAGAGAAAGTCTCTGCAGACTGCTGAATCCACACACGGGTTTAAACTCTGGAAGTTGAGTGCACACATTGACAACCGTTCTGTTAGATAGCTGCGTTTTGGATTTAGAAGCAGATATTTCCCTGTGCTTACTGCTGTTTCTTCCATATGCCGGTAATGGGCTGAAAACGCCTGTTTTGGGACTCTGCAGAGAAAGTCTCTGCAGACTGCTGAATCCACACACGGGTTTAACTCTGGAAGTTGAGTGCACACATTGACAACCGTTCTGTTAGATAGCTGCGTTTTGGATTTAGAAGCAGATATTTCCCTGTGCTTACTGCTGTTTCTTCCATATGCCGGTAATGGGCTGAAAACGCCTGTTTTGGGACTCTGCAGAGAAAGTGTTTGCAGACTGCTGAATCCACACACGGGTTTAACTCTGGAAGTTGAGTGCACACATTGACAACCGTTCTGTTAGATAGCTGCGTTTTGGATTTAGAAGCAGATATTTCCCTGTGCTTACTGCTGTTTCTTCCATATGCCGGTAATGGGCTGAAAACGCCTGTTTTGGGACTCTGCAGAGAAAGTCTCTGCAGACTGCTGAATCCACACACGGGTTTAACTCTGGAAGTTGAGTGCACACATTGACATCCGTTCTGTTAGATAGCTGCGTTTTGGATTTAGAAGCAGATATTTCCCTGTGCTTACTGCTGTTTCTTCCATATGCCGGTAATGGGCTGAAAACGCCTGTTTTGGGGACTCTGCAGAGAAAGTCTCTGCAGGCTGCCGAATCCACACACGCGTTTAACTCTGGAAGTTGAGTGCACACCTTGACAACCGTTCTGTTAGATAGCTGCGTTTTGGATTTAGAAGCAGATATTTCCCTGTGCTTACTGCTGTTTCTTCCATATGCCGGTAATGGGCTGAAAACGCCTGTTTTGGGACTCTGCAGAGAAAGTGTTTGCAGACTGCTGAATCCACACACGGGTTTAACTCTGGAAGTTGAGTGCACACATTGACAACCGTTCTGTTAGATAGCTGCGTTTTGGATTTAGAAGCAGATATTTCCCTGTGCTGACTGCTGTTTCTTCCATATGCCGGTAATGGGCTGAAAACGCCTGTTTTGGGGACTCTGCAGAGAAAGTGTTTGCAGACTGCTGAATCCACACACGGGTTTAACTCTGGAAGTTGAGTGCACACATTGACAACCGTTCTGTTAGATAGCTGCGTTTTGGATTTAGAGGCAGATATTTCCCTGTGCTTACTGCTGTTTCTTCCATATGCCGGTAATGGGCTGAAAACGCCTGTTTTGGGGACTCTGCAGAGAATGTCTCTGCAGACTGCTGAATCCACACACGGGTTTAACTCTGGAAGTTGAGTGCACACATTGACAACCGTTCTGTTAGATAGCTGCGTTTTGGATTTAGAAGCAGATATTTCCCTGTGCTTACTGCTGTTTCTTCCATATGCCGGTAATGGGCTGAAAACGCCTGTTTTGGGACTCTGCAGAGAAAGTCTCTGCAGACTGCTGAATCCACACACGGGTTTAACTCTGGAAGTTGAGTGCACACATTGACAACCGTTCTGTTAGATAGCTGCCTTTTGGATTTAGAAGCAGATATTTCCCTGTGCTTACTGCTGTTTCTTCCATATGCCGGTAATGGGCTGAAAACGCCTGTTTTGGGACTCTGCAGAGAAAGTCTCTGCAGACTGCTGAATCCACACACGGGTTTAACTCTGGAAGTTGAGTGCACACATTGACAACCGTTCTGTTAGATAGCTGCGTTTTGGATTTAGAAGCAGATATTTCCCTGTGCTTACTGCTGTTTCTTCCATATGCCGGTAATGGGCTGAAAACGCCTGTTTTGGGACTCTGCAGAGAAAGTCTCTGCAGACTGCTGAATCCACACACGGGTTTAACTCTGGAAGTTGAGTGCACACATTGACAACCGTTCTGTTAGATAGCTGCGTTTTGGATTTAGAAGCAGATATTTCCCTGTGCTTACTGCTGTTTCTTCCATATGCCGGTAATGGGCTGAAAACGCCTGTTTTGGGACTCTGCAGAGAAAGTCTCTGCAGACTGCTGAATCCACACACGGGTTTAACTCTGGAAGTTGAGTGCACACATTGACAACCGTTCTGTTAGATAGCTGCGTTTTGGATTTAGAAGCAGATATTTCCCTGTGCTTACTGCTGTTTCTTCCATATGCCGGTAATGGGCTGAAAACGCCTGTTTTGGGACTCTGCAGAGAAAGTCTCTGCAGACTGCTGAATCCACACACGGGTTTAACTCTGGAAGTTGAGTGCACACATTGACAACCGTTCTGTTAGATAGCTGCGTTTTGGATTTAGAAGCAGATATTTCCCTGTGCTTACTGCTGTTTCTTCCATATGCCGGTAATGGGCTGAAAACGCCTGTTTTGGGACTCTGCAGAGAAAGTCTCTGCAGACTGCTGAATCCACACACGGGTTTAACTCTGGAAGTTGAGTGCACACATTGACAACCGTTCTGTTAGATAGCTGCGTTTTGGATTTAGAAGCAGATATTTCCCTGTGCTTACTGCTGTTTCTTCCCTATGCCGGTAATGGGCTGAAAACGCCTGTTTTGGGACTCTGCAGAGAAAGTCTCTGCAGACTGCTGAATCCACACACGGGTTTAACTCTGGAAGTTGAGTGCACACATTGACAACCGTTCTGTTAGATAGCTGCGTTTTGGATTTAGAAGCAGATATTTCCCTGTGCTTACTGCTGTTTCTTCCATATGCCGGTAATGGGCTGAAAACGCCTGTTTTGGGACTCTGCAGAGAAAGTCTCTGCAGACTGCTGAATCCACACACGGGTTTAACTCTGGAAGTTGAGTGCACACATTGACAACCGTTCTGTTAGATAGCTGCGTTTTGGATTTAGAAGCAGATATTTCCCTGTGCTTACTGCTCTTTCTTCCATATGCCGGTAATGGGCTGAAAACGCCTGTTTTGGGACTCTGCAGAGAAAGTCTCTGCAGACTGCTGAATCCACACACGGGTTTAACTCTGGAAGTTGAGTGCACACATTGACAACCGTTCTGTTAGATAGCTGCGTTTTGGATTTAGAAGCAGATATTTCCCTGTGCTTACTGCTGTTTCTTCCATATGCCGGTAATGGGCTGAAAACGCCTGTTTTGGGACTCTGCAGAGAAGATGTTTGCAGACTGCTGAATCCACTCACGGGTTTAACTCTGGAAGTTGAGTGCACACATTGACAACCGTTCTGTTAGATAGCTGCGTTTTGGATTTAGAAGCAGATATTTCCCTGTGCTTACTGCTGTTTCTTCCATATGCCGGTAATGGGCTGAAAACGCCTGTTTTGGGACTCTGCAGAGAAAGTCTCTGCAGACTGCTGAATCCACACACGGGTTTAACTCTGGAAGTTGAGTGCACACATTGACAACCGTTCTGTTAGATAGCTGCGTTTTGGATTTAGAAGCAGATATTTCCCTGTGCTTACTGCTGTTTCTTCCATATGCCGGTAATGGGCTGAAAACGCCTGTTTTGGGACTCTGCAGAGAAAGTGTTTGCAGACTGCTGAATCCACACACGGGTTTAACTCTGGAAGTTGAGTGCACACATTGACAACCGTTCTGTTAGATAGCTGCGTTTTGGATTTAGAAGCAGATATTTCCCTGTGCTTACTGCTGTTTCTTCCATATGCCGGTAATGGGCTGAAAACGCCTGTTTTGGGACTCTGCAGAGAAAGTGTTTGCAGACTGCTGAATCCACACACGGGTTTAACTCTGGAAGTTGAGTGCACACATTGACAACCGTTCTGTTAGATAGCTGCGTTTTGGATTTAGAAGCAGATATTTCCCTGTGCTGACTGCTGTTTCTTCCATATGCCGGTAATGGGCTGAAAACGCCTGTTTTGGGACTCTGCAGAGAAAGTGTTTGCAGACTGCTGAATCCACACACGGGTTTAACTCTGGAAGTTGAGTGCACACATTGACAACCGTTCTGTTAGATAGCTGCGTTTTGGATTTAGAAGCAGATATTTCCCTGTGCTTACTGCTGTTTCTTCCATATGCCGGTAATGGGCTGAAAACGCCTGTTTTGGGACTCTGCAGAGAAAGTGTTTGCAGACTGCTGAATCCACACACGGGTTTAACTCTGGAAGTTGAGTGCACACATTGACAACCGTTCTGTTAGATAGCTGCGTTTTGGATTTAGAAGCAGATATTTCCCTGTGCTTACTGCTGTTTCTTCCATATGCCGGTAATGGGCTGAAAACGCCTGGTTTGGGACTCTGCAGAGAAAGTGTTTGCAGACTGCTGAATCCACACACGGGTTTAACTCTGGAAGTTGAGTGCACACATTGACAACCGTTCTGTTAGATAGCTGCGTTTTGGATTTAGAAGCAGATATTTCCCTGTGCTTACTGCTGTTTCTTCCATATGCCGGTAATGGGCAGAAAACGCCTGTTTTGGGACTCTGCAGAGAAAGTGTTTGCAGACTGCTGAATCCACACACGGGTTTAACTCTGGAAGTTGAGTGCACACATTGACAACCGTTCTGTTAGATAGCTGCGTTTTGGATTTAGAAGCAGATATTTCCCTGTGCTTACTGCTGTTTCTTCCATATGCCGGTAATGGGCTGAAAACGCCTGTTTTGGGACTCTGCAGAGAAAGTGTTTGGAGACTGCTGAATCCACACACGGGTTTAACTCTGGAAGTTGAGTGCACACATTGACAACCGTTCTGTTAGATAGCTGCGTTTTGGATTTAGAAGCAGATATTTCCCTGTGCTTACTGCTGTTTCTTCCATATGCCGGTAATGGGCTGAAAACGCCTGTTTTGGGACTCTGCAGAGAAAGTGTTTGCAGACTGCTGAATCCACACACGGGTTTAACTCTGGAAGTTGAGTGCACACATTGACAACCGTTCTGTTAGATAGCTGCGTTTTGGATTTAGAAGCAGATATTTCCCTGTGCTTACTGCTGTTTCTTCCATATGCCGGTAATGGGCTGAAAACGCCTGTTTTGGGACTCTGCAGAGAAAGTCTCTGCAGACTGCTGAATCCACACACGGGTTTAACTCTGGAAGTTGAGTGCACACATTGACAACCGTTCTGTTAGATAGCTGCGTTTTGGATTTAGAAGCAGATATTTCCCTGTGCTTACTGCTGTTTCTTCCATATGCCGGTAATGGGCTGAAAACGCCTGTTTTGGGACTCTGCAGAGAAAGTCTCTGCAGACTGCTGAATCCACACACGGGTTTAACTCTGGAAGTTGAGTGCACACATTGACAACCGTTCTGTTAGATAGCTGCGTTTTGGATTTAGAAGCAGATATTTCCCTGTGCTTACTGCTGTTTCTTCCATATGCCGGTAATGGGCTGAAAACGCCTGTTTTGGGACTCTGCAGAGAAAGTGTTTGCAGACTGCTGAATCCACACACGGGTTTAACTCTGGAAGTTGAGTGCACACATTGACAACCGTTCTGTTAGATAGCTGCGTTTTGGATTTAGAAGCAGATATTTCCCTGTGCTTACTGCTGTTTCTTCCATATGCCGGTAATGGGCTGAAAACGCCTGTTTTGGGACTCTGCAGAGAAAGTCTCTGCAGACTGCTGAATCCACACACGGGTTTAACTCTGGAAGTTGAGTGCACACATTGACATCCGTTCTGTTAGATAGCTGCGTTTTGGATTTAGAAGCAGATATTTCCCTGTGCTTACTGCTGTTTCTTCCATATGCCGGTAATGGGCTGAAAACGCCTGTTTTGGGACTCTGCAGAGAAAGTCTCTGCAGGCTGCCGAATCCACACACGCGTTTAACTCTGGAAGTTGAGTGCACACCTTGACAACCGTTCTGTTAGATAGCTGCGTTTTGGATTTAGAAGCAGATATTTCCCTGTGCTTACTGCTGTTTCTTCCATATGCCGGTAATGGGCTGAAAACGCCTGTTTTGGGACTCTGCAGAGAAAGTGTTTGCAGACTGCTGAATCCACACACGGGTTTAACTCTGGAAGTTGAGTGCACACATTGACAACCGTTCTGTTAGATAGCTGCGTTTTGGATTTAGAAGCAGATATTTCCCTGTGCTGACTGCTGTTTCTTCCATATGCCGGTAATGGGCTGAAAACGCCTGTTTTGGGACTCTGCAGAGAAAGTGTTTGCAGACTGCTGAATCCACACACGGGTTTAACTCTGGAAGTTGAGTGCACACATTGACAACCGTTCTGTTAGATAGCTGCGTTTTGGATTTAGAAGCAGATATTTCCCTGTGCTTACTGCTGTTTCTTCCATATGCCGGTAATGGGCTGAAAACGCCTGTTTTGGGACTCTGCAGAGAATGTCTCTGCAGACTGCTGAATCCACACACGGGTTTAACTCTGGAAGTTGAGTGCACACATTGACAACCGTTCTGTTAGATAGCTGCGTTTTGGATTTAGAAGCAGATATTTCCCTGTGCTTACTGCTGTTTCTTCCATATGCCGGTAATGGGCTGAAAACGCCTGTTTTGGGACTCTGCAGAGAAGATGTTTGCAGACTGCTGAATCCACACACGGGTTTCACTCTGGAAGTTGAGTGCACACATTGACAACCGTTCTGTTAGATAGCTGCGTTTTGGATTTAGAAGCAGATATTTCCCTGTGCTTACTGCTGTTTCTTCCATATGCCGGTAATGGGCTGCAAACGCCTGGTTTGGGACTCTGCAGAGAAAGTGTTTGCAGACTGCTGAATCCACACACGGGTTTAACTCTGGAAGTTGAGTGCACACATTGACAACCATTCTGTTAGTTAGCTGTGTTTTGGATTTAGAAGCAGATATTTCCCTGTGCTTACTGCTGTTTCTTCCATATGCCGGTAATGGGCTGAAAACGCCTGTTTTGGGACTCTGCAGAGAAAGTGTTTGCAGACTGCTGAATCCACACACGGGTTTAACTCTGGAAGTTGAGTGCACACATTGACAACCGTTCTGTTAGATAGCTGCGTTTTGGATTTAGAAGCAGATATTTCCCTGTGCTTACTGCTGTTTCTTCCATATGCCGGTATTGGGCTGAAAACGCCTCTTTTGGGACTCTGCACAGAAAGTGTTTGCAGACTGCTGAATCCACACTCGGGTTTATCTCTGGAAGTTGAGTGCACGCATTGACAACCATTCAGTTAGATAGCTGCCTTTTGGTTTTAGAAGCAGTTATTTCTCTTTACAGCGTATACTCTCATTCACTCTGGAATATCCAAACGCAGCTCCTAAAAGAAACGGGTTTCTAAGTATAATCAGATATTTCTCTTTACATCTTGTACCCCAGTACACTCTGATATATGCATACGCAGCTCCTGGAAGAAACGTGTTTTTAACTCGCTGAATCTGTGCATATATTGAAGTCTCTTAGGTGAATGAACACACAGCAGAGGAGTTTGAAAAAAACATTTCTTCCATGTTATAGATGCACTGTTACTGCTATTGCTTTTAGGCTGGTGTTTTCCTGGAAATGTTGGTTTTAGAATTTCCATATAAATGGTTTGTAAACTGCTGCTTAAGTGGAGCAGTTTAATTCGTTAAGTTGAATGCCCTCATTCACAATCATTCTGTTAGCTAGCTCCGTTTTGGTTTTAGAAGTCTGTGTTTCTAGTTACAGCATATACTCCCATTCATTCTGGAATAGCCAAACGCAGCTCCCAGAATAGACGTGTTTCTAAGTCGCTGAATCTAAACATAGATTCAACTCCCTTAGGTGAACGAACACACAGCACAGCAGTTTGAAAGAAACGTTTTATTTGAGTTTTAGACGCAGTCTTATTGCTATTTCTTAGAGGCCGGTATTTTGCTGGGAATGTCTGTTTTAGAATCTGCACAAAAATCTTTTCTAAACTGCTGCATAGAAACAACAGTTTATCTCAATAAGCTGAATGCACACAGTGACAACCATTCTGTTAGATGGCTCCGTGTTTGTTTTAGAACCAGATATTTCACTTTAAACCTTATACTCCAGTACACTCTGGAATATGCAAATGCAGCTCCTGGAAGAAACGTGTTTCTTACTCGCTGAATCTGAACATATACTCAAGACTCTTAGGTGAATGAACACAGAGCAGAGCATTTTGAAGAAAACGTTTCTTCTATGTTATAGATGCAGTCTTACTGCTACTTCTTTTAGGCTGGTGTTTTGCTGCAAATGTTGATTTTAGAATTTGCATATAAAGGGTTTCTAAACTGCTGCCTAAGAAGAGCAGATTAACCCTTTAAGTTGAATGCACACATTCACAACCATTCTGTTAGATAGCTCCGTTTTGGTTTTAGAAACAGATATTTCTCTTTACAGCATTTACTCCCATACACTCTGGAATATCGAAATGCAGCTCCTAGAATAAACGTGTTTCAAACTCGCTGAATCCAAACATAGATTCAACGACCTTTGGTGAACGAACACACTGCAGAGCAGTTTGAAAGAAACGTTCCCTCTGAGTTTTAGACGCAGTCTTACTGCTATTTCTTATAGGCCGGTATTTTGCTGGAAATGTCTGTTTGAGAATCTACACAGAAATGTTTTCTAAACTGCTGCATACAAACAGCAGTTTACCTCAGTAAGTTGAATGCACACATTGACAACCATTCCATTAGATCATCCGTTTTTCTTTTGGAACGAGACATTTGTCTTTACATCTTATACTCCAGTATACTCTGGAATAGGCAAACACAGCTCCTGGAAGAAACGTGTTGCTAACTAGCTGAATCTGAACATATATTCAAGTCTCTTATATGAATGAACACACAGCAGAGCAGTTTGAAAACACTTTCTTCCATGTTAAAGATGCAGTCTTACTGCTATTTCCTATAGGCTGGTGTTTTGCTGGAAAGGTCGGTATGAGAATTTGCATAGAAAGGGTTTCTAAAGTGCTGCATGAGAAGAGCAGTTTACCTCTTTAAGCCGAAGGCACACATTCACAACCACTCTGCTAGATAGATCCATTTTGGTTTTAGAAACAGATATTTCTCTTTACAGCATATACTCCCATTCAATCTGGAATATCCAAAGACAGCTCCTAGAATAAACGTGTTTCTATCTCGCTGAATCTAAACATAGATTCAACTCCCTTAGGCCAAAGAACACAAGGCCGAGCAGTTTGAAAGAAACGTTTCTTCTGAGTTTTAGACGCAGTCTTAATGCTCTTTCTTATATATGCCGGTACTGGGCCGGAAAGGCCTGTTTTGAGACTCTGCACAGAAAGTGTTTGCAGACTGCTGAATCCACACACGGGTTTAACTCTGGAAGTTCAGTGCACACATTGACAACCGTTCTGTTAGATAGCTGCGTTTTGGATTTAGAAGCAGATATTTCCCTGTGCTTACTGCTGTTTCTTCCATATGCCGGTAATGGTCTGAAAACGCCTGTTTTGGGACTATGCAGAGAAAGAGTTTGCAGACTGCTGAATCCACACACGGGTATAACTCTGGAAGTTGAGTGCACACATTGACAACCGTTCTGTTAGATAGCTGCGTTTTGGATTTAGAAGCAGATATTTCCCTGTGCTTACTGCTGTTTCTTCCATATGCCGGTAATGGGCTGAAAACGCCTGTTTTGGGACTCTGCAGAGAAAGTGTTTGCAGACTGCTGAATCCACACACGGGTTTAACTCTGGAAGTTGAGTGCACACATTGACAACCGTTCTGTTAGATAGCTACGTTTTCGATTTAGAAGCACATATTTCCCTGTGCTTACTGCTGTTTCTTCCATATGCCGGTAATGGGCTGAAAACGCCTGTTTTGGGACTCTGCAGAGAAAGTCTCTGCAGACTGCTGAATCCACACACGGGTTTAACTCTGGAAGTTGAGTGCACACATTGACAACCGTTCTGTTAGATAGCTGCGTTTTGGATTTAGAAGCAGATATTTCCCTGTGCTTACTGCTGTTTCTTCCATATGCCGGTAATGGACTGAAAACGCCTGTTTTGGGACTCTGCAGAGAAAGTCTCTGCAGACTGCTGAATCCACACACGGGTTTAACTCTGGAAGTTGAGTGCACACATTGACAACCGTTCTGTTAGATAGCTGCGTTTTGGATTTAGAAGCAGATATTTCCCTGTGCTTACTGCTGTTTCTTCCATATGCCGGTAATGGGCTGAAAACGCCTGTTTTGGGACTCTGCAGAGAAAGTCTCTGCAGACTCCTGAATCCACACACGGGTTTAACTCTGGAAGTTGAGTGCACACATTGACAACCGTTCTGTTAGATAGCTGCGTTTTGGATTTAGAAGCAGATATTTCCCTGTGCTTACTGCTGTTTCTTCCATATGCCGGTAATGGGCTGAAAACGCCTGTTTTGGGACTCTGCAGAGAAGATGTTTGCAGACTGCTGAATCCACTCACGGGTTTAACTCTGGAAGTTGAGTGCACACATTGACAACCGTTCTGTTAGATAGCTGCGTTTTGGATTTAGAAGCAGATATTTCCCTGTGCTTACTGCTGTTTCTTCCATATGCCGGTAATGGGCTGAAAACGCCTGTTTTGGGACTCTGCAGAGAAAGTCTCTGCAGACTGCTGAATCCACACACGGGTTTAACTCTGGAAGTTGAGTGCACACATTGACAACCGTTCTGTTAGATAGCTGCGTTTTGGATTTAGAAGCAGATATTTCCCTGTGCTTACTGCTGTTTCTTCCATATGCCGGTAATGGGCTGAAAACGCCTGTTTTGGGACTCTGCAGAGAAAGTGTTTGCAGACTGCTGAATCCACACACGGGTTTAACTCTGGAAGTTGAGTGCACACATTGACAACCGTTCTGTTAGATAGCTGCGTTTTGGATTTAGAAGCAGATATTTCCCTGTGCTTACTGCTGTTTCTTCCATATGCCGGTAATGGGCTGAAAACGCCTGTTTTGGGACTCTGCAGAGAAAGTGTTTGCAGACTGCTGAATCCACACACGGGTTTAACTCTGGAAGTTGAGTGCACACATTGACAACCGTTCTGTTAGATAGCTGCGTTTTGGATTTAGAAGCAGATATTTCCCTGTGCTGACTGCTGTTTCTTCCATATGCCGGTAATGGGCTGAAAACGCCTGTTTTGGGACTCTGCAGAGAAAGTGTTTGCAGACTGCTGAATCCACACACGGGTTTAACTCTGGAAGTTGAGTGCACACATTGACAACCGTTCTGTTAGATAGCTGCGTTTTGGATTTAGAAGCAGATATTTCCCTGTGCTTACTGCTGTTTCTTCCATATGCCGGTAATGGGCTGAAAACGCCTGTTTTGGGACTCTGCAGAGAAAGTGTTTGCAGACTGCTGAATCCACACACGGGTTTAACTCTGGAAGTTGAGTGCACACATTGACAACCGTTCTGTTAGATAGCTGCGTTTTGGATTTAGAAGCAGATATTTCCCTGTGCTTACTGCTGTTTCTTCCATATGCCGGTAATGGGCTGAAAACGCCTGGTTTGGGACTCTGCAGAGAAAGTGTTTGCAGACTGCTGAATCCACACACGGGTTTAACTCTGGAAGTTGAGTGCACACATTGACAACCGTTCTGTTAGATAGCTGCGTTTTGGATTTAGAAGCAGATATTTCCCTGTGCTTACTGCTGTTTCTTCCATATGCCGGTAATGGGCAGAAAACGCCTGTTTTGGGACTCTGCAGAGAAAGTGTTTGCAGACTGCTGAATCCACACACGGGTTTAACTCTGGAAGTTGAGTGCACACATTGACAACCGTTCTGTTAGATAGCTGCGTTTTGGATTTAGAAGCAGATATTTCCCTGTGCTTACTGCTGTTTCTTCCATATGCCGGTAATGGGCTGAAAACGCCTGTTTTGGGACTCTGCAGAGAAAGTGTTTGGAGACTGCTGAATCCACACACGGGTTTAACTCTGGAAGTTGAGTGCACACATTGACAACCGTTCTGTTAGATAGCTGCGTTTTGGATTTAGAAGCAGATATTTCCCTGTGCTTACTGCTGTTTCTTCCATATGCCGGTAATGGGCTGAAAACGCCTGTTTTGGGACTCTGCAGAGAAAGTGTTTGCAGACTGCTGAATCCACACACGGGTTTAACTCTGGAAGTTGAGTGCACACATTGACAACCGTTCTGTTAGATAGCTGCGTTTTGGATTTAGAAGCAGATATTTCCCTGTGCTTACTGCTGTTTCTTCCATATGCCGGTAATGGGCTGAAAACGCCTGTTTTGGGACTCTGCAGAGAAAGTCTCTGCAGACTGCTGAATCCACACACGGGTTTAACTCTGGAAGTTGAGTGCACACATTGACAACCGTTCTGTTAGATAGCTGCCTTTTGGATTTAGAAGCAGATATTTCCCTGTGCTTACTGCTGTTTCTTCCATATGCCGGTAATGGGCTGAAAACGCCTGTTTTGGGACTCTGCAGAGAAAGTCTCTGCAGACTGCTGAATCCACACACGGGTTTAACTCTGGAAGTTGAGTGCACACATTGACAACCGTTCTGTTAGATAGCTGCGTTTTGGATTTAGAAGCAGATATTTCCCTGTGCTTACTGCTGTTTCTTCCATATGCCGGTAATGGGCTGAAAACGCCTGTTTTGGGACTCTGCAGAGAAAGTCTCTGCAGACTGCTGAATCCACACACGGGTTTAACTCTGGAAGTTGAGTGCACACATTGACAACCGTTCTGTTAGATAGCTGCGTTTTGGATTTAGAAGCAGATATTTCCCTGTGCTTACTGCTGTTTCTTCCATATGCCGGTAATGGGCTGAAAACGCCTGTTTTGGGACTCTGCAGAGAAAGTGTTTGCAGACTGCTGAATCCACACACGGGTTTAACTCTGGAAGTTGAGTGCACACATTGACAACCGTTCTGTTAGATAGCTGCGTTTTGGATTTAGAAGCAGATATTTCCCTGTGCTTACTGCTGTTTCTTCCATATGCCGGTAATGGGCTGAAAACGCCTGTTTTGGGACTCTGCAGAGAAAGTCTCTGCAGACTGCTGAATCCACACACGGGTTTAACTCTGGAAGTTGAGTGCACACATTGACATCCGTTCTGTTAGATAGCTGCGTTTTGGATTTAGAAGCAGATATTTCCCTGTGCTTACTGCTGTTTCTTCCATATGCCGGTAATGGGCTGAAAACGCCTGTTTTGGGACTCTGCAGAGAAAGTCTCTGCAGGCTGCCGAATCCACACACGCGTTTAACTCTGGAAGTTGAGTGCACACCTTGACAACCGTTCTGTTAGATAGCTGCGTTTTGGATTTAGAAGCAGATATTTCCCTGTGCTTACTGCTGTTTCTTCCATATGCCGGTAATGGGCTGAAAACGCCTGTTTTGGGACTCTGCAGAGAAAGTGTTTGCAGACTGCTGAATCCACACACGGGTTTAACTCTGGAAGTTGAGTGCACACATTGACAACCGTTCTGTTAGATAGCTGCGTTTTGGATTTAGAAGCAGATATTTCCCTGTGCTGACTGCTGTTTCTTCCATATGCCGGTAATGGGCTGAAAACGCCTGTTTTGGGACTCTGCAGAGAAAGTGTTTGCAGACTGCTGAATCCACACACGGGTTTAACTCTGGAAGTTGAGTGCACACATTGACAACCGTTCTGTTAGATAGCTGCGTTTTGGATTTAGAGGCAGATATTTCCCTGTGCTTACTGCTGTTTCTTCCATATGCCGGTAATGGGCTGAAAACGCCTGTTTTGGGACTCTGCAGAGAATGTCTCTGCAGACTGCTGAATCCACACACGGGTTTAACTCTGGAAGTTGAGTGCACACATTGACAACCGTTCTGTTAGATAGCTGCGTTTTGGATTTAGAAGCAGATATTTCCCTGTGCTTACTGCTGTTTCTTCCATATGCCGGTAATGGGCTGAAAACGCCTGTTTTGGGACTCTGCAGAGAAAGTCTCTGCAGACTGCTGAATCCACACACGGGTTTAACTCTGGAAGTTGAGTGCACACATTGACAACCGTTCTGTTAGATAGCTGCCTTTTGGATTTAGAAGCAGATATTTCCCTGTGCTTACTGCTGTTTCTTCCATATGCCGGTAATGGGCTGAAAACGCCTGTTTTGGGACTCTGCAGAGAAAGTCTCTGCAGACTGCTGAATCCACACACGGGTTTAACTCTGGAAGTTGAGTGCACACATTGACAACCGTTCTGTTAGATAGCTGCGTTTTGGATTTAGAAGCAGATATTTCCCTGTGCTTACTGCTGTTTCTTCCATATGCCGGTAATGGGCTGAAAACGCCTGTTTTGGGACTCTGCAGAGAAAGTCTCTGCAGACTGCTGAATCCACACACGGGTTTAACTCTGGAAGTTGAGTGCACACATTGACAACCGTTCTGTTAGATAGCTGCGTTTTGGATTTAGAAGCAGATATTTCCCTGTGCTTACTGCTGTTTCTTCCATATGCCGGTAATGGGCTGAAAACGCCTGTTTTGGGACTCTGCAGAGAAAGTCTCTGCAGACTGCTGAATCCACACACGGGTTTAACTCTGGAAGTTGAGTGCACACATTGACAACCGTTCTGTTAGATAGCTGCGTTTTGGATTTAGAAGCAGATATTTCCCTGTGCTTACTGCTGTTTCTTCCATATGCCGGTAATGGGCTGAAAACGCCTGTTTTGGGACTCTGCAGAGAAAGTCTCTGCAGACTGCTGAATCCACACACGGGTTTAACTCTGGAAGTTGAGTGCACACATTGACAACCGTTCTGTTAGATAGCTGCGTTTTGGATTTAGAAGCAGATATTTCCCTGTGCTTACTGCTGTTTCTTCCATATGCCGGTAATGGGCTGAAAACGCCTGTTTTGGGACTCTGCAGAGAAAGTCTCTGCAGACTGCTGAATCCACACACGGGTTTAACTCTGGAAGTTGAGTGCACACATTGACAACCGTTCTGTTAGATAGCTGCGTTTTGGATTTAGAAGCAGATATTTCCCTGTGCTTACTGCTGTTTCTTCCCTATGCCGGTAATGGGCTGAAAACGCCTGTTTTGGGACTCTGCAGAGAAAGTCTCTGCAGACTGCTGAATCCACACACGGGTTTAACTCTGGAAGTTGAGTGCACACATTGACAACCGTTCTGTTAGATAGCTGCGTTTTGGATTTAGAAGCAGATATTTCCCTGTGCTTACTGCTGTTTCTTCCATATGCCGGTAATGGGCTGAAAACGCCTGTTTTGGGACTCTGCAGAGAAAGTCTCTGCAGACTGCTGAATCCACACACGGGTTTAACTCTGGAAGTTGAGTGCACACATTGACAACCGTTCTGTTAGATAGCTGCGTTTTGGATTTAGAAGCAGATATTTCCCTGTGCTTACTGCTCTTTCTTCCATATGCCGGTAATGGGCTGAAAACGCCTGTTTTGGGACTCTGCAGAGAAAGTCTCTGCAGACTGCTGAATCCACACACGGGTTTAACTCTGGAAGTTGAGTGCACACATTGACAACCGTTCTGTTAGATAGCTGCGTTTTGGATTTAGAAGCAGATATTTCCCTGTGCTTACTGCTGTTTCTTCCATATGCCGGTAATGGGCTGAAAACGCCTGTTTTGGGACTCTGCAGAGAAGATGTTTGCAGACTGCTGAATCCACTCACGGGTTTAACTCTGGAAGTTGAGTGCACACATTGACAACCGTTCTGTTAGATAGCTGCGTTTTGGATTTAGAAGCAGATATTTCCCTGTGCTTACTGCTGTTTCTTCCATATGCCGGTAATGGGCTGAAAACGCCTGTTTTGGGACTCTGCAGAGAAAGTCTCTGCAGACTGCTGAATCCACACACGGGTTTAACTCTGGAAGTTGAGTGCACACATTGACAACCGTTCTGTTAGATAGCTGCGTTTTGGATTTAGAAGCAGATATTTCCCTGTGCTTACTGCTGTTTCTTCCATATGCCGGTAATGGGCTGAAAACGCCTGTTTTGGGACTCTGCAGAGAAAGTGTTTGCAGACTGCTGAATCCACACACGGGTTTAACTCTGGAAGTTGAGTGCACACATTGACAACCGTTCTGTTAGATAGCTGCGTTTTGGATTTAGAAGCAGATATTTCCCTGTGCTTACTGCTGTTTCTTCCATATGCCGGTAATGGGCTGAAAACGCCTGTTTTGGGACTCTGCAGAGAAAGTGTTTGCAGACTGCTGAATCCACACACGGGTTTAACTCTGGAAGTTGAGTGCACACATTGACAACCGTTCTGTTAGATAGCTGCGTTTTGGATTTAGAAGCAGATATTTCCCTGTGCTGACTGCTGTTTCTTCCATATGCCGGTAATGGGCTGAAAACGCCTGTTTTGGGACTCTGCAGAGAAAGTGTTTGCAGACTGCTGAATCCACACACGGGTTTAACTCTGGAAGTTGAGTGCACACATTGACAACCGTTCTGTTAGATAGCTGCGTTTTGGATTTAGAAGCAGATATTTCCCTGTGCTTACTGCTGTTTCTTCCATATGCCGGTAATGGGCTGAAAACGCCTGTTTTGGGACTCTGCAGAGAAAGTGTTTGCAGACTGCTGAATCCACACACGGGTTTAACTCTGGAAGTTGAGTGCACACATTGACAACCGTTCTGTTAGATAGCTGCGTTTTGGATTTAGAAGCAGATATTTCCCTGTGCTTACTGCTGTTTCTTCCATATGCCGGTAATGGGCTGAAAACGCCTGGTTTGGGACTCTGCAGAGAAAGTGTTTGCAGACTGCTGAATCCACACACGGGTTTAACTCTGGAAGTTGAGTGCACACATTGACAACCGTTCTGTTAGATAGCTGCGTTTTGGATTTAGAAGCAGATATTTCCCTGTGCTTACTGCTGTTTCTTCCATATGCCGGTAATGGGCAGAAAACGCCTGTTTTGGGACTCTGCAGAGAAAGTGTTTGCAGACTGCTGAATCCACACACGGGTTTAACTCTGGAAGTTGAGTGCACACATTGACAACCGTTCTGTTAGATAGCTGCGTTTTGGATTTAGAAGCAGATATTTCCCTGTGCTTACTGCTGTTTCTTCCATATGCCGGTAATGGGCTGAAAACGCCTGTTTTGGGACTCTGCAGAGAAAGTGTTTGGAGACTGCTGAATCCACACACGGGTTTAACTCTGGAAGTTGAGTGCACACATTGACAACCGTTCTGTTAGATAGCTGCGTTTTGGATTTAGAAGCAGATATTTCCCTGTGCTTACTGCTGTTTCTTCCATATGCCGGTAATGGGCTGAAAACGCCTGTTTTGGGACTCTGCAGAGAAAGTGTTTGCAGACTGCTGAATCCACACACGGGTTTAACTCTGGAAGTTGAGTGCACACATTGACAACCGTTCTGTTAGATAGCTGCGTTTTGGATTTAGAAGCAGATATTTCCCTGTGCTTACTGCTGTTTCTTCCATATGCCGGTAATGGGCTGAAAACGCCTGTTTTGGGACTCTGCAGAGAAAGTCTCTGCAGACTGCTGAATCCACACACGGGTTTAACTCTGGAAGTTGAGTGCACACATTGACAACCGTTCTGTTAGATAGCTGCCTTTTGGATTTAGAAGCAGATATTTCCCTGTGCTTACTGCTGTTTCTTCCATATGCCGGTAATGGGCTGAAAACGCCTGTTTTGGGACTCTGCAGAGAAAGTCTCTGCAGACTGCTGAATCCACACACGGGTTTAACTCTGGAAGTTGAGTGCACACATTGACAACCGTTCTGTTAGATAGCTGCGTTTTGGATTTAGAAGCAGATATTTCCCTGTGCTTACTGCTGTTTCTTCCATATGCCGGTAATGGGCTGAAAACGCCTGTTTTGGGACTCTGCAGAGAAAGTCTCTGCAGACTGCTGAATCCACACACGGGTTTAACTCTGGAAGTTGAGTGCACACATTGACAACCGTTCTGTTAGATAGCTGCGTTTTGGATTTAGAAGCAGATATTTCCCTGTGCTTACTGCTGTTTCTTCCATATGCCGGTAATGGGCTGAAAACGCCTGTTTTTGGGACTCTGCAGAGAAAGTGTTTGCAGACTGCTGAATCCACACCACGGGTTTAACTCTGGAAGTTGAGTGCACACATTGACAACCGTTCTGTTAGATAGCTGGCGTTTTGGATTTAGAAGCAGATATTTCCCTGTGCTTACTGCTGTTTCTTCCATATGCCGGGTAATGGGCTGAAAACGCCTGTTTGGGACTCTGCAGAGAAAGTCTCTGCAGACTGCTGAATCCACACACGGGTTTAACTCTGGAAGTTGAGTGCACACATTGACATCCGTTCTGTTAGATAGCTGCGTTTTGGATTTAGAAGCAGATATTTCCCTGTGCTTACTGCTGTTTCTTCCATATGCCGGTAATGGGCTGAAAACGCCTGTTTTGGGACTCTGCAGGAGAAAGTCTCTGCAGGCTGCCGAATCCACACACGCGTTTAACTCTGGAAGTTGAGTGCACACCTTGACAACCGTTCTGTTAGATAGCTGCGTTTTGGATTTAGAAGCAGATATTTCCCTGTGCTTACTGCTGTTTCTTCCATATGGCCGGTAATGGGCTGAAAACGCCTGTTTTGGGACTCTGCAGAGAAAGGTTTGCAGACTGCTGAATCCACACACGGGTTTAACTCTGGAAGTTGAGTGCACACATTGACAACCGTTCTGTTAGATAGCTGCGTTTTGGATTTAGAAGCAGATATTTCCCTGTGCTGACTGCTGTTTCTTCCATATGCCGGTAATGGGCTGAAAACGCCTGTTTTGGGACTCTGCAGAGAAAGTGTTTGCAGACTGCTGAATCCACACACGGGTTTAACTCTGGAAGTTGAGTGCACACATTGACAACCGTTCTGTTAGATAGCTGCGTTTTGGATTTAGAAGCAGATATTTCCCTGTGCTTACTGCTGTTTCTTCGCATATGCCGGTAATGGGCTGAAAACGCCTGTTTTGGGACTCTGCAGAGAATGTCTCTGCAGACTGCTGAATCCACACACGGGTTTAACTCTGGAAGTTGAGTGCACACATTGACAACCGTTCTGTTAGATAGCTGCGTTTTGGATTTAGAAGCAGATATTTCCCTGTGCTTACTGCTGTTTCTTCCATATGCCGGTAATGGGCTGAAAACGCCTGTTTTGGGACTCTGCAGGCAGAGAATGTCTCTGCAGACTGCTGAATCCACACACGGGTTTAACTCTGGAAGTTGAGTGCACACATTGACAACCGTTCTGTTAGATAGCTGCGTTTTTGGATTTAGAAGCAGATATTTCCCTGTGCTTACTGCTGTTTCTTCCATATGCCGGTAATGGGCTGAAAACGCCTGTTTTGGGACTCTGCAGAGAAAGTCTCTGCAGACTGCTGAATCCACACACGGGTTTAACTCTGGAAGTTGAGTGCACACATTGACAACCGTTCTGTTAGATAGCTGCCTTTTGGATTTAGAAGCAGATATTTCCCTGTGCTTACTGCTGTTTCTTCCATATGCCGGTAATGGGCTGAAAACGCCTGTTTTGGGACTCTGCAGAGAAAGTCTCTGCAGACTGCTGAATCCACACACGGGTTTAACTCTGGAAGTTGAGTGCACACATTGACAACCGTTCTGTTAGATAGCTGCGTTTTGGATTTAGAAGCAGATATTTCCCTGTGCTTACTGCTGTTTCTTCCATATGCCGGTAATGGGCTGAAAACGCCTGTTTTGGGACTCTGCAGAGAAAGTCTCTGCAGACTGCTGAATCCACACACGGGTTTAACTCTGGAAGTTGAGTGCACACATTGACAACCGTTCTGTTAGATAGCTGCGTTTTGGATTTAGAAGCAGATATTTCCCTGTGCTTACTGCTGTTTCTTCCATATGCCGGTAATGGGCTGAAAACGCCTGTTTTGGGACTCTGCAGAGAAAGTCTCTGCAGACTGCTGAATCCACACACGGGTTTAACTCTGGAAGTTGAGTGCACACATTGACAACCGTTCTGTTAGATAGCTGCGTTTTGGATTTAGAAGCAGATATTTCCCTGTGCTTACTGCTGTTTCTTCCATATGCCGGTAATGGGCTGAAAACGCCTGTTTTGGGACTCTGCAGAGAAAGTCTCTGCAGACTGCTGAATCCACACACGGGTTTAACTCTGGAAGTTGAGTGCACACATTGACAACCGTTCTGTTAGATAGCTGCGTTTTGGATTTAGAAGCAGATATTTCCCTGTGCTTACTGCTGTTTCTTCCCTATGCCGGTAATGGGCTGAAAACGCCTGTTTTGGGACTCTGCAGAGAAAGTCTCTGCAGACTGCTGAATCCACACACGGGTTTAACTCTGGAAGTTGAGTGCACACATTGACAACCGTTCTGTTAGATAGCTGCGTTTTGGATTTAGAAGCAGATATTTCCCTGTGCTTACTGCTGTTTCTTCCATATGCCGGTAATGGGCTGAAAACGCCTGTTTTGGGACTCTGCAGAGAAAGTCTCTGCAGACTGCTGAATCCACACACGGGTTTAACTCTGGAAGTTGAGTGCACACATTGACAACCGTTCTGTTAGATAGCTGCGTTTTGGATTTAGAAGCAGATATTTCCCTGTGCTTACTGCTGTTTCTTCCATATGCCGGTAATGGGCTGAAAACGCCTGTTTTGGGACTCTGCAGAGAAAGTCTCTGCAGACTGCTGAATCCACACACGGGTTTAACTCTGGAAGTTGAGTGCACACATTGACAACCGTTCTGTTAGATAGCTGCGTTTTGGATTTAGAAGCAGATATTTCCCTGTGCTTACTGCTGTTTCTTCCATATGCCGGTAATGGGCTGAAAACGCCTGTTTTGGGACTCTGCAGAGAAGATGTTTGCAGACTGCTGAATCCACTCACGGGTTTAACTCTGGAAGTTGAGTGCACACATTGACAACCGTTCTGTTAGATAGCTGCGTTTTGGATTTAGAAGCAGATATTTCCCTGTGCTTACTGCTGTTTCTTCCATATGCCGGTAATGGGCTGAAAACGCCTGTTTTGGGACTCTGCAGAGAAAGTGTTTGCAGACTGCTGAATCCACACACGGGTTTAACTCTGGAAGTTGAGTGCACACATTGACAACCGTTCTGTTAGATAGCTGCGTTTTGGATTTAGAAGCAGATATTTCCCTGTGCTTACTGCTGTTTCTTCCATATGCCGGTAATGGGCTGAAAACGCCTGTTTTGGGACTCTGCAGAGAAAGTGTTTGCAGACTGCTGAATCCACACACGGGTTTAACTCTGGAAGTTGAGTGCACACATTGACAACCGTTCTGTTAGATAGCTGCGTTTTGGATTTAGAAGCAGATATTTCCCTGTGCTTACTGCTGTTTCTTCCATATGCCGGTAATGGGCTGAAAACGCCTGTTTTGGGACTCTGCAGAGAAAGTGTTTGCAGACTGCTGAATCCACACACGGGTTTAACTCTGGAAGTTGAGTGCACACATTGACAACCGTTCTGTTAGATAGCTGCGTTTTGGATTTAGAAGCAGATATTTCCCTGTGCTGACTGCTGTTTCTTCCATATGCCGGTAATGGGCTGAAAACGCCTGTTTTGGGACTCTGCAGAGAAAGTGTTTGCAGACTGCTGAATCCACACACGGGTTTAACTCTGGAAGTTGAGTGCACACATTGACAACCGTTCTGTTAGATAGCTGCGTTTTGGATTTAGAAGCAGATATTTCCCTGTGCTTACTGCTGTTTCTTCCATATGCCGGTAATGGGCTGAAAACGCCTGTTTTGGGACTCTGCAGAGAAAGTGTTTGCAGACTGCTGAATCCACACACGGGTTTAACTCTGGAAGTTGAGTGCACACATTGACAACCGTTCTGTTAGATAGCTGCGTTTTGGATTTAGAAGCAGATATTTCCCTGTGCTTACTGCTGTTTCTTCCATATGCCGGTAATGGGCTGAAAACGCCTGGTTTGGGACTCTGCAGAGAAAGTGTTTGCAGACTGCTGAATCCACACACGGGTTTAACTCTGGAAGTTGAGTGCACACATTGACAACCGTTCTGTTAGATAGCTGCGTTTTGGATTTAGAAGCAGATATTTCCCTGTGCTTACTGCTGTTTCTTCCATATGCCGGTAATGGGCAGAAAACGCCTGTTTTGGGACTCTGCAGAGAAAGTGTTTGCAGACTGCTGAATCCACACACGGGTTTAACTCTGGAAGTTGAGTGCACACATTGACAACCGTTCTGTTAGATAGCTGCGTTTTGGATTTAGAAGCAGATATTTCCCTGTGCTTACTGCTGTTTCTTCCATATGCCGGTAATGGGCTGAAAACGCCTGTTTTGGGACTCTGCAGAGAAAGTCTCTGCAGACTGCTGAATCCACACACGGGTTTAACTCTGGAAGTTGAGTGCACACATTGACAACCGTTCTGTTAGATAGCTGCGTTTTGGATTTAGAAGCAGATATTTCCCTGTGCTTACTGCTGTTTCTTCCATATGCCGGTAATGGGCTGAAAACGCCTGTTTTGGGACTCTGCAGAGAAAGTCTCTGCAGACTGCTGAATCCACACACGGGTTTAACTCTGGAAGTTGAGTGCACACATTGACAACCGTTCTGTTAGATAGCTGCGTTTTGGATTTAGAAGCAGATATTTCCCTGTGCTTACTGCTGTTTCTTCCATATGCCGGTAATGGGCTGAAAACGCCTGTTTTGGGACTCTGCAGAGAAGATGTTTGCAGACTGCTGAATCCACTCACGGGTTTAACTCTGGAAGTTGAGTGCACACATTGACAACCGTTCTGTTAGATAGCTGCGTTTTGGATTTAGAAGCAGATATTTCCCTGTGCTTACTGCTGTTTCTTCCATATGCCGGTAATGGGCTGAAAACGCCTGTTTTGGGACTCTGCAGAGAAAGTGTTTGCAGACTGCTGAATCCACACACGGGTTTAACTCTGGAAGTTGAGTGCACACATTGACAACCGTTCTGTTAGATAGCTGCGTTTTGGATTTAGAAGCAGATATTTCCCTGTGCTTACTGCTGTTTCTTCCATATGCCGGTAATGGGCTGAAAACGCCTGTTTTGGGACTCTGCAGAGAAAGTGTTTGCAGACTGCTGAATCCACACACGGGTTTAACTCTGGAAGTTGAGTGCACACATTGACAACCGTTCTGTTAGATAGCTGCGTTTTGGATTTAGAAGCAGATATTTCCCTGTGCTTACTGCTGTTTCTTCCATATGCCGGTAATGGGCTGAAAACGCCTGTTTTGGGACTCTGCAGAGAAAGTGTTTGCAGACTGCTGAATCCACACACGGGTTTAACTCTGGAAGTTGAGTGCACACATTGACAACCGTTCTGTTAGATAGCTGCGTTTTGGATTTAGAAGCAGATATTTCCCTGTGCTGACTGCTGTTTCTTCCATATGCCGGTAATGGGCTGAAAACGCCTGTTTTGGGACTCTGCAGAGAAAGTGTTTGCAGACTGCTGAATCCACACACGGGTTTAACTCTGGAAGTTGAGTGCACACATTGACAACCGTTCTGTTAGATAGCTGCGTTTTGGATTTAGAAGCAGATATTTCCCTGTGCTTACTGCTGTTTCTTCCATATGCCGGTAATGGGCTGAAAACGCCTGTTTTGGGACTCTGCAGAGAAAGTGTTTGCAGACTGCTGAATCCACACACGGGTTTAACTCTGGAAGTTGAGTGCACACATTGACAACCGTTCTGTTAGATAGCTGCGTTTTGGATTTAGAAGCAGATATTTCCCTGTGCTTACTGCTGTTTCTTCCATATGCCGGTAATGGGCTGAAAACGCCTGGTTTGGGACTCTGCAGAGAAAGTGTTTGCAGACTGCTGAATCCACACACGGGTTTAACTCTGGAAGTTGAGTGCACACATTGACAACCGTTCTGTTAGATAGCTGCGTTTTGGATTTAGAAGCAGATATTTCCCTGTGCTTACTGCTGTTTCTTCCATATGCCGGTAATGGGCAGAAAACGCCTGTTTTGGGACTCTGCAGAGAAAGTGTTTGCAGACTGCTGAATCCACACACGGGTTTAACTCTGGAAGTTGAGTGCACACATTGACAACCGTTCTGTTAGATAGCTGCGTTTTGGATTTAGAAGCAGATATTTCCCTGTGCTTACTGCTGTTTCTTCCATATGCCGGTAATGGGCTGAAAACGCCTGTTTTGGGACTCTGCAGAGAAAGTGTTTGGAGACTGCTGAATCCACACACGGGTTTAACTCTGGAAGTTGAGTGCACACATTGACAACCGTTCTGTTAGATAGCTGCGTTTTGGATTTAGAAGCAGATATTTCCCTGTGCTTACTGCTGTTTCTTCCATATGCCGGTAATGGGCTGAAAACGCCTGTTTTGGGACTCTGCAGAGAAAGTGTTTGCAGACTGCTGAATCCACACACGGGTTTAACTCTGGAAGTTGAGTGCACACATTGACAACCGTTCTGTTAGATAGCTGCGTTTTGGATTTAGAAGCAGATATTTCCCTGTGCTTACTGCTGTTTCTTCCATATGCCGGTAATGGGCTGAAAACGCCTGTTTTGGGACTCTGCAGAGAAAGTCTCTGCAGGCTGCTGAATCCACACACGGGTTTAACTCTGGAAGTTGAGTGCACACATTGACAACCGTTCTGTTAGATAGCTGCGTTTTGGATTTAGAAGCAGATATTTCCCTGTGCTTACTGCTGTTTCTTCCATATGCCGGTAATGGGCAGAAAACGCCTGGTTTGGGACTCTGCAGAGAAAGTGTTTGCAGACTGCTGAATCCACACACGGGTTTAACTCTGGAAGTTGAGTGCACACATTGACAACCGTTCTGTTAGATAGCTGCGTTTTGGATTTAGAAGCAGATATTTCCCTGTGCTTCATGCTGTTTCTTCCATATGCCGGTAATGGGCTGAAAACGCCTGTTTTGGGACTCTGCAGAGAAAGTGTTTGCAGACTGCTGAATCCACACACGGGTTTAACTCTGGAAGTTGAGTGCACACATTGACAACCGTTCTGTTAGATAGCTGCGTTTTGGATTTAGAAGCAGATATTTCCCTGTGCTTACTGCTGTTTCTTCCATATGCCGGTAATGGGCTGAAAACGCCTGTTTTGGGACTCTGCAGAGAAAGTGTTTGCAGACTGCTGAATCCACACACGGGTTTAACTCTGGAAGTTGAGTGCACACATTGACAACCGTTCTGTTAGATAGCTGCGTTTTGGATTTAGAAGCAGATATTTCCCTGTGCTTACTGCTGTTTCTTCCATATGCCGGTAATGGGCTGAAAACGCCTGTTTTGGGACTCTGCAGAGAAGATGTTTGCAGACTGCTGAATCCACCCACGGGTTTCACTCTGGAAGTTGAGTGCACACATTGACAACCGTTCTGTTAGATAGCTGCGTTTTGGATTTAGAAGCAGATATTTCCCTGTGCTTACTGCTGTTTCTTCCATATGCCGGTAATGGGCTGCAAACGCCTGGTTTGGGACTCTGCAGAGAAAGTGTTTGCAGACTGCTGAATCCACACACGGGTTTAACTCTGGAAGTTGAGTGCACACATTGACAACCATTCTGTTAGTTAGCTGTGTTTTGGATTTAGAAGCAGATATTTCCCTGTGCTTACTGCTGTTTCTTCCATATGCCGGTAATGGGCTGAAAACGCCTGTTTTGGGACTCTGCAGAGAAAGTGTTTGCAGACTGCTGAATCCACACACGGGTTTAACTCTGGAAGTTGAGTGCACACATTGACAACCGTTCTGTTAGATAGCTGCGTTTTGGATTTAGAAGCAGATATTTCCCTGTGCTTACTGCTGTTTCTTCCATATGCCGGTATTGGGCTGAAAACGCCTCTTTTGGGACTCTGCACAGAAAGTGTTTGCAGACTGCTGAATCCACACTCGGGTTTATCTCTGGAAGTTGAGTGCACGCATTGACAACCATTCAGTTAGATAGCTGCCTTTTGGTTTTAGAAGCAGTTATTTCTCTTTGCAGCGTATACTCTCATTCACTCTGGAATATCCAAACGCAGCTCCTAAAAGAAATGGGTTTCTAAGTATAATCAGATATTTCTCTTTACATCTTGTACCCCAGTACACTCTGATATATGCATACGCAGCTCCTGGAAGAAACGTGTTTTTAACTCGCTGAATCTGTGCATATATTGAAGTCTCTTAGGTGAATGAACACACAGCAGAGGCGTTTGAAAAAAACATTTCTTCCATGTTATAGATGCACTGTTACTGCTATTGCTTTTAGGCTGGTGTTTTCCTGGAAATGTTGGTTTTAGAATTTCCATATAAATGGTTTGTAAACTGCTGCTTAAGTGGAGCAGTTTAATTCGTTAAGTTGAATGCCCTCATTCACAATCATTCTGTTAGCTAGCTCCGTTTTGGTTTTAGAAGCCTGTGTTTCTAGTTACAGCATATACTCCCATTCATTCTGGAATAGCCAAACGCAGCTCCCAGAATAGACGTGTTTCTAAGTCGCTGAATCTAAACATAGATTCAACTCCCTTAGGTGAACGAACACACAGCACAGCAGTTTGAAAGAAACGTTTTATTTGAGTTTTAGACGCAGTCTTATTGCTATTTCTTAGAGGCCGGTATTTTGCTGGGAATGTCTGTTTTAGAATCTGCACAAAAATCTTTTCTAAACTGCTGCATAGAAACAACAGTTTATCTCAATAAGCTGAATGCACACAGTGACAACCATTCTGTTAGATGGCTCCGTGTTTGTTTTAGAACCAGATATTTCACTTTAAACCTTATACTCCAGTACACTCTGGAATATGCAAATGCAGCTCCTGGAAGAAACGTGTTTCTTACTCGCTGAATCTGAACATATACTCAAGACTCTTAGGTGAATGAACACAGAGCAGAGCATTTTGAAGAAAACGTTTCTTCTATGTTATAGATGCAGTCTTACTGCTACTTCTTTTAGGCTGGTGTTTTGCTGCAAATGTTGATTTTAGAATTTGCATATAAAGGGTTTCTAAACTGCTGCCTAAGAAGAGCAGATTAACCCTTTAAGTTGAATGCACACATTCACAACCATTCTGTTAGATAGCTCCGTTTTGGTTTTAGAAACAGATATTTCTCTTTACAGCATTTACTCCCATACACTCTGGAATATCGAAATGCAGCTCCTAGAATAAACGTGTTTCAAACTCGCTGAATCCAAACATAGATTCAACGACCTTTGGTGAACGAACACACTGCAGAGCAGTTTGAAAGAAACGTTCCCTCTGAGTTTTAGACGCAGTCTTACTGCTATTTCTTATAGGCCGGTATTTTGCTGGAAATGTCTGTTTGAGAATCTACACAGAAATGTTTTCTAAACTGCTGCATACAAACAGCAGTTTACCTCAGTAAGTTGAATGCACACATTGACAACCATTCCATTAGATCATCCGTTTTTCTTTTGGAACGAGACATTTGTCTTTACATCTTATACTCCAGTATACTCTGGAATAGGCAAACACAGCTCCTGGAAGAAACGTGTTGCTAACTAGCTGAATCTGAACATATATTCAAGTCTCTTATATGAATGAACACACAGCAGAGCAGTTTGAAAACACTTTCTTCCATGTTAAAGATGCAGTCTTACTGCTATTTCCTATAGGCTGGTGTTTTGCTGGAAAGGTCGGTATGAGAATTTGCATAGAAAGGGTTTCTAAAGTGCTGCATGAGAAGAGCAGTTTACCTCTTTAAGCCGAAGGCACACATTCACAACCACTCTGCTAGATAGATCCATTTTGGTTTTAGAAACAGATATTTCTCTTTACAGCATATACTCCCATTCAATCTGGAATATCCAAAGACAGCTCCTAGAATAAACGTGTTTCTATCTCGCTGAATCTAAACATAGATTCAACTCCCTTAGGCCAAAGAACACAAGGCCGAGCAGTTTGAAAGAAACGTTTCTTCTGAGTTTTAGACGCAGTCTTAATGCTCTTTCTTATATATGCCGGTACTGGGCCGGAAAGGCCTGTTTTGAGACTCTGCACAGAAAGTGTTTGCAGACTGCTGAATCCACACACGGGTTTAACTCTGGAAGTTGAGTGCACACATTGACAACCGTTCTGTTAGATAGCTGCGTTTTGGATTTAGAAGCAGATATTTCCCTGTGCTTACTGCTGTTTCTTCCATATGCCGGTAATGGGCTGAAAACGCCTGTTTTGGGACTCTGCAGAGAAAGTGTTTGCAGACTGCTGAATCCACACACGGGTTTAACTCTGGAAGTTGAGTGCACACATTGACAACCGTTCTGTTAGATAGCTGCGTTTTGGATTTAGAAGCAGATATTTCCCTGTGCTTACTGCTGTTTCTTCCATATGCCGGTAATGGGCAGAAAACGCCTGTTTTGGGACTCTGCAGAGAAAGTGTTTGCAGACTGCTGAATCCACACACGGGTTTAACTCTGGAAGTTGAGTGCACACATTGACAACCGTTCTGTTAGATAGCTGCGTTTTGGATTTAGAAGCAGATATTTCCCTGTGCTTACTGCTGTTTCTTCCATATGCCGGTAATGGGCTGAAAACGCCTGTTTTGGGACTCTGCAGAGAAAGTGTTTGCAGACTGCTGAATCCACACACGGGTTTAACTCTGGAAGTTGAGTGCACACATTGACAACCGTTCTGTTAGATAGCTGCGTTTTGGATTTAGAAGCAGATATTTCCCTGTGCTTACTGCTGTTTCTTCCATATGCCGGTAATGGGCTGAAAACGCCTGTTTTGGGACTCTGCAGAGAAAGTGTTTGCAGACTGCTGAATCCATACACTGGTTTAACTCTGGCAGTTGAGTGCACACATTGACAACCGTTCTGTTAGATAGCTGCGTTTTGGATTTAGAAGAAGATATTTCCCTGTGCTTACTGCTGTTTCTTCCGTATGCCGGTAATGGGCTGAAAACGCCTGTTTTGGGACTCTGCAGAGAAAGTCTCTGCAGACTGCTGAATCCACACACGGGTTTAACTCTGGAAGTTGAGTGCACACATTGACAACCGTTCTGTTAGATAGCTGCGTTTTGGATTTAGAAGCAGATATTTCCCTGTGCTTACTGCTGTTTCTTCCATATGCCGGTAATGGGCTGAAAACGCCTGTTTTGGGACTCTGCAGAGAAGATGTTTGCAGACTGCTGAATCCACACACGGGTTTAACTCTGGAAGTTGAGTGCACACATTGACAACCGTTCTGTTAGATAGCTGCGTTTTGGATTTAGAAGCAGATATTTCCCTGTGCTTACTGCTGTTTCTTCCATATGCCGGTAATGGGCTGAAAACGCCTGTTTTGGGACTCTGCAGAGAAAGTGTTTGCAGACTGCTGAATCCACACACGGGTTTAACTCTGGAAGTTGAGTGCACACATTGACAACCGTTCTGTTAGATAGCTGCGTTTTGGATTTAGAAGCAGATATTTCCCTGTGCTTACTGCTGTTTCTTCCATATGCCGGTAATGGGCTGAAAACGCCTGTTTTGGGACTCTGCAGAGAAAGTGTTTGCAGACTGCTGAATCCACACACGGGTTTAACTCTGGAAGTTGAGTGCACACATTGACAACCGTTCTGTTAGATAGCTGCGTTTTGGATTTAGAAGCAGATATTTCCCTGTGCTTACTGCTGTTTCTTCCATATGCCGGTATTGGGCTGAAAACGCCTCTTTTGGGACTCTGCACAGAAAGTGTTTGCAGACTGCTGAATCCACACTCGGGTTTATCTCTGGAAGTTGAGTGCACGCATTGACAACCATTCAGTTAGGTAGCTGCCTTTTGGTTTTAGAAGCAGTTATTTCTCTTTAGAGCGTATACTCTCATTCACTCTGGAATATCCAAACGCAGCTCCTAAAAGAAACGGGTTTCTAAGTATAATCAGATATTTCTCTTTACATCTTGTACCCCAGTACACTCTGATATATGCATACGCAGCTCCTGGAAGAAACGTGTTTTTAACTCGCTGAATCTGTGCATATATTGAAGTCTCTTAGGTGAATGAACACACAGCAGAGGAGTTTGAAAAAAACATTTCTTCCATGTTATAGATGCACTGTTACTGCTATTGCTTTTAGGCTGGTGTTTTCCTGGAAATGTTGGTTTTAGAATTTCCATATAAATGGTTTGTAAACTGCTGCTTAAGTGGAGCAGTTTAATTCGTTAAGTTGAATGCCCTCATTCACAATCATTCTGTGAGCTAGCTCCGTTTTGGTTTTAGAAGCCTGTGTTTCTAGTTACAGCATATACTCCCATTCATTCTGGAATAGCCAAACGCAGCTCCCAGAATAGACGTGTTTCTAAGTCGCTGAATCTAAACATAGATTCAACTCCCTTAGGTGAACGAACACACAGCACAGCAGTTTGAAAGAAACGTTTTATTTGAGTTTTAGACGCAGTCTTATTGCTATTTCTTAGAGGCCGGTATTTTGCTGGGAATGTCTGTTTTAGAATCTGCACAAAAATCTTTTCTAAACTGCTGCATAGAAACAACAGTTTATCTCAATAAGCTGAATGCACACAGTGACAACCATTCTGTTAGATGGCTCCGTGTTTGTTTTAGAACCAGATATTTCACTTTAAACCTTATACTCCAGTACACTCTGGAATATGCAAATGCAGCTCCTGGAAGAAACGTGTTTCTTACTCGCTGAATCTGAACATATACTCAAGACTCTTAGGTGAATGAACACAGAGCAGAGCATTTTGAAGAAAACGTTTCTTCTATGTTATAGATGCAGTCTTACTGCTACTTCTTTTAGGCTGGTGTTTTGCTGCAAATGTTGATTTTAGAATTTGCATATAAAGGGTTTCTAAACTGCTGCCTAAGAAGAGCAGATTAACCCTTTAAGTTGAATGCACACATTCACAACCATTCTGTTAGATAGCTCCGTTTTGGTTTTAGAAACAGATATTTCTCTTTACAGCATTTACTCCCATACACTCTGGAATATCGAAATGCAGCTCCTAGAATAAACGTGTTTCAAACTCGCTGAATCCAAACATAGATTCAACGACCTTTGGTGAACGAACACACTGCAGAGCAGTTTGAAAGAAACGTTCCCTCTGAGTTTTAGACGCAGTCTTACTGCTATTTCTTATAGGCCGGTATTTTGCTGGAAATGTCTGTTTGAGAATCTACACAGAAATGTTTTCTAAACTGCTGCATAGAAACAGCAGTTTACCTCAGTAAGTTGAATGCACACATTGACAACCATTCCATTAGATCATCCGTTTTTCTTTTGGAACGAGACATTTGTCTTTACATCTTATACTCCAGTATACTCTGGAATAGGCAAACACAGCTCCTGGAAGAAACGTGTTGCTAACTAGCTGAATCTGAACATATATTCAAGTCTCTTATATGAATGAACACACAGCAGAGCAGTTTGAAAACACTTTCTTCCATGTTAAAGATGCAGTCTTACTGCTATTTCCTATAGGCTGGTGTTTTGCTGGAAAGGTCGGTATGAGAATTTGCATAGAAAGGGTTTCTAAAGTGCTGCATGAGAAGAGCAGTTTACCTCTTTAAGCCGAAGGCACACATTCACAACCACTCTGCTAGATAGATCCATTTTGGTTTTAGAAACAGATATTTCTCTTTACAGCATATACTCCCATTCAATCTGGAATATCCAAAGACAGCTCCTAGAATAAACGTGTTTCTATCTCGCTGAATCTAAACATAGATTCAACTCCCTTAGGCCAAAGAACACAAGGCCGAGCAGTTTGAAAGAAACGTTTCTTCTGAGTTTTAGACGCAGTCTTAATGCTCTTTCTTATATATGCCGGTACTGGGCCGGAAAGGCCTGTTTTGAGACTCTGCACAGAAAGTGTTTGCAGACTGCTGAATCCACACACGGGTTTAACTCTGGAAGTTGAGTGCACACATTGACAACCGTTCTGTTAGATAGCTGCGTTTTGGATTTAGAAGCAGATATTTCCCTGTGCTTACTGCTGTTTCTTCCATATGCCGGTAATGGGCTGAAAACGCCTGTTTTGGGACTCTGCAGAGAAAGTGTTTGCAGACTGCTGAATCCACACACGGGTTTAACTCTGGAAGTTGAGTGCACACATTGACAACCGTTCTGTTAGATAGCTGCGTTTTGGATTTAGAAGCAGATATTTCCCTGTGCTTACTGCTGTTTCTTCCATATGCCGGTAATGGGCTGAAAACGCCTGTTTTGGGACTCTGCAGAGAAAGTGTTTGCAGACTGCTGAATCCATACACTGGTTTAACTCTGGCAGTTGAGTGCACACATTGACAACCGTTCTGTTAGATAGCTGCGTTTTGGATTTAGAAGAAGATATTTCCCTGTGCTTACTGCTGTTTCTTCCGTATGCCGGTAATGGGCTGAAAACGCCTGTTTTGGGACTCTGCAGAGAAAGTCTCTGCAGACTGCTGAATCCACACACGGGTTTAACTCTGGAAGTTGAGTGCACACATTGACAACCGTTCTGTTAGATAGCTGCGTTTTGGATTTAGAAGCAGATATTTCCCTGTGCTTACTGCTGTTTCTTCCATATGCCGGTAATGGGCTGAAAACGCCTGTTTTGGGACTCTGCACAGAAAGTGTTTGCAGACTGCTGAATCCACACTCGGGTTTATCTCTGGAAGTTGAGTGCACGCATTGACAACCATTCAGTTAGGTAGCTGCCTTTTGGTTTTAGAAGCAGTTATTTCTCTTTAGAGCGTATACTCTCATTCACTCTGGAATATCCAAACGCAGCTCCTAAAAGAAACGGGTTTCTAAGTATAATCAGATATTTCTCTTTACATCTTGTACCCCAGTACACTCTGATATATGCATACGCAGCTCCTGGAAGAAACGTGTTTTTAACTCGCTGAATCTGTGCATATATTGAAGTCTCTTAGGTGAATGAACACACAGCAGAGGAGTTTGAAAAAAACATTTCTTCCATGTTATAGATGCACTGTTACTGCTATTGCTTTTAGGCTGGTGTTTTCCTGGAAATGTTGGTTTTAGAATTTCCATATAAATGGTTTGTAAACTGCTGCTTAAGTGGAGCAGTTTAATTCGTTAAGTTGAATGCCCTCATTCACAATCATTCTGTTAGCTAGCTCCGTTTTGGTTTTAGAAGCCTGTGTTTCTAGTTACAGCATATACTCCCATTCATTCTGGAATAGCCAAACGCAGCTCCCAGAATAGACGTGTTTCTAAGTCGCTGAATCTAAACATAGATTCAACTCCCTTAGGTGAACGAACACACAGCACAGCAGTTTGAAAGAAACGTTTTATTTGAGTTTTAGACGCAGTCTTATTGCTATTTCTTAGAGGCCGGTATTTTGCTGGGAATGTCTGTTTTAGAATCTGCACAAAAATCTTTTCTAAACTGCTGCATAGAAACAACAGTTTATCTCAATAAGCTGAATGCACACAGTGACAACCATTCTGTTAGATGGCTCCGTGTTTGTTTTAGAACCAGATATTTCACTTTAAACCTTATACTCCAGTACACTCTGGAATATGCAAATGCAGCTCCTGGAAGAAACGTGTTTCTTACTCGCTGAATCTGAACATATACTCAAGACTCTTAGGTGAATGAACACAGAGCAGAGCATTTTGAAGAAAACGTTTCTTCTATGTTATAGATGCAGTCTTACTGCTACTTCTTTTAGGCTGGTGTTTTGCTGCAAATGTTGATTTTAGAATTTGCATATAAAGGGTTTCTAAACTGCTGCCTAAGAAGAGCAGATTAACCCTTTAAGTTGAATGCACACATTCACAACCATTCTGTTAGATAGCTCCGTTTTGGTTTTAGAAACAGATATTTCTCTTTACAGCATTTACTCCCATACACTCTGGAATATCGAAATGCAGCTCCTAGAATAAACGTGTTTCAAACTCGCTGAATCCAAACATAGATTCAACGACCTTTGGTGAACGAACACACTGCAGAGCAGTTTGAAAGAAACGTTCCCTCTGAGTTTTAGACGCAGTCTTACTGCTATTTCTTATAGGCCGGTATTTTGCTGGAAATGTCTGTTTGAGAATCTACACAGAAATGTTTTCTAAACTGCTGCATACAAACAGCAGTTTAGCTCAGTAAGTTGAATGCACACATTGACAACCATTCCATTAGATCATCCGATTTTCTTCTGGAACGAGACATTTGTCTTTACATCTTATACTCCAGTATACTCTGGAATAGGCAAACACAGCTCCTGGAAGAAACGTGTTGCTAACTAGCTGAATCTGAACATATATTCAAGTCTCTTATATGAATGAACACACAGCAGAGCAGTTTGAAAACACTTTCTTCCATGTTAAAGATGCAGTCTTACTGCTATTTCCTATAGGCTGGTGTTTTGCTGGAAAGGTCGGTATGAGAATTTGCATAGAAAGGGTTTCTAAAGTGCTGCATGAGAAGAGCAGTTTACCTCTTTAAGCCGAAGGCACACATTCACAACCACTCTGCTAGATAGATCCATTTTGGTTTTAGAAACAGATATTTCTCTTTACAGCATATACTCCCATTCAATCTGGAATATCCAAAGACAGCTCCTAGAATAAACGTGTTTCTATCTCGCTGAATCTAAACATAGATTCAACTCCCTTAGGCCAAAGAACACAAGGCCGAGCAGTTTGAAAGAAACGTTTCTTCTGAGTTTTAGACGCAGTCTTAATGCTCTTTCTTATATATGCCGGTACTGGGCCGGAAAGGCCTGTTTTGAGACTCTGCACAGAAAGTGTTTGCAGACTGCTGAATCCACACACGGGTTTAACTCTGGAAGTTGAGTGCACACATTGACAACCGTTCTGTTAGATAGCTGCGTTTTGGATTTAGAAGCAGATATTTCCCTGTGCTTACTGCTGTTTCTTCCATATGCCGGTAATGGGCTGAAAACGCCTGTTTTGGGACTCTGCAGAGAAAGTGTTTGCAGACTGCTGAATCCACACACGGGTTTAACTCTGGAAGTTGAGTGCACACATTGACAACCGTTGTGTTAGATAGCTGCGTTTTGGATTTAGAAGCAGATATTTCCCTGTGCTTACTGCTGTTTCTTCCATATGCCGGTAATGGGCTGAAAACGCCTGTTTTGGGACTCTGCAGAGAAAGTGTTTGCAGACTGCTGAATCCACACACGGGTTTAACTCTGGAAGTTGAGTGCACACATTGACAACCGTTCTGTTAGATAGCTACGTTTTCGATTTAGAAGCACATATTTCCCTGGGCTTACTGCTGTTTCTTCCATATGCCGGTAATGGGCTGAAAACGCCTGTTTTGGGACTCTGCAGAGAAAGTGTTTGCAGACTGCTGAATCCACACACGGGTTTAACTCTGGAAGTTGAGTGCACACATTGACAACCGTTCTGTTAGATAGCTGCGTTTTGGATTTAGAAGCAGATATTTCCCTGTGCTTGCTGCTGTTTCTTCCATATGCCGGTAATGGGCTGAAAACGCCTGTTTTGGGACTCTGCAGAGAAAGTGTTTGCAGACTGCTGAATCCACACACGGGTTTAACTCTGGAAGTTGAGTGCACACATTGACAACCGTTCTGTTAGATAGCTGCGTTTTGGATTTAGAAGCAGATATTTCCCTGTGCTTACTGCTGTTTCTTCCATATGCCGGTAATGGGCTGAAAACGCCTGTTTTGGGACTCTGCAGAGAAAGTGTTTGCAGACTGCTGAATCCACTCACGGGTTTAACTCTGGAAGTTGAGTGCACACATTGACAACCGTTCTGTTAGATAGCTGCGTTTTGGATTTAGAAGCGGATATTTCCCTGTGCTTACTGCTGTTTCTTCCATATGCCGGTAATGGGCTGAAAACGCCTGTTTTGGGACTCTGCAGAGAAAGTGTCTGCAGACTGCTGAATCCACACACGGGTTTAACTCTGGAAGTTGAGTGCACACATTGACAACCGTTCTGTTAGATAGCTGCGTTTTGGATTTAGAAGCAGATATTTCCCTGTGCTTACTGTTGTTTCTTCCATATGCCGGTAATGGGCTGAAAACGCCTGTTTTGGGACTCTGCAGAGAAGATGTTTGCAGACTGCTGAATCCACACACGGGTTTACCTCTGGAAGTTGAGTGCACACATTGACAACCGTTCTGTTAGATAGCTGCGTTATGGATTTAGAAGCAGATATTTCCCTGTGCTGACTGCTGTTTCTTCCATATGCCGGTAATGGGCTGAAAACGCCTGGTTTGGGACTCTGCAGAGAAAGTGTTTGCAGACTGCTGAATCCACACACGGGTTTAACTCTGGAAGTTGAGTGCACACATTGACAACCGTTCTGTTAGATAGCTGCGTTTTGGATTTAGAAGCAGATTTTTCCCTGTGCTTACTGCTGTTTCTTCCATATGCCGGTAATGGGCTGAAAACGCCTGTTTTGGGACTCTGCAGAGAAGATGTTTGCAGACTGCTGAATCCACTCACGGGTTTAACTCTGGAAGTTGAGTGCACACATTGACAACCGTTCTGTTAGATAGCTGCGTTTTGGATTTAGAAGCAGATATTTCCCTGTGCTTACTGCTGTTTCTTCCATATGCCGGTAATGGGCTGAAAACGCCTGGTTTGGGACTCTGCAGAGAAAGTGTTTGCAGACTGCTGAATCCACACACGGGTTTAACTCTGGAAGTTGAGTGCACACATTGACAACCGTTCTGTTAGATAGCTGCGTTTTGGATTTAGAAGCAGATATTTCCCTGTGCTTACTGCTGTTTCTTCCATATGCCGGTAATGGGCTGAAAACGCCTGTTTTGGGACTCTGCAGAGAAAGTGTTTGCAGACTGCTGAATCCACACACTGGTTTAACTCTGGAAGTTGAGTGCACACATTGAAAACCGTTCTGTTAGATAGCTGCGTTTTGGATTTAGAAGCAGATATTTCCCTGTGCTGACTGCTGTTTCTTCCATATGCCGGTAATGGGCTGAAAACGCCTGTTTTGGGACTCTGCAGAGAAGATGTTTGCAGACTGCTGAATCCACACACGGGTTTAACTCTGGAAGTTGAGTGCACACATTGACAACCGTTCTGTTAGATAGCTGCGTTTTGGATTTAGAAGCAGATATTTCCCTGTGCTGACTGCTGTTTCTTCCATATGCCGGTAATGGGCTGAAAACGCCTGGTTTGGGACTCTGCAGAGAAGATGTTTGCAGACTGCTGAATCCACACACGGGTTTAACTCTGGAAGTTGAGTGCACAGATTGACAACCGTTCTGTTAGATAGCTGCGTTTTGGATTTAGAAGCAGATATTTCCCTGTGCTGACTGCTGTTTCTTCCATATGCCGGTAATGGACTGAAAACGCCTGTTTTGGGACTCTGCAGAGAAAGTGTTTGCAGACTGCTGAATCCACACACGGGTTTAACTCTGGAAGTTGAGTGCACACATTGACAACCGTTCTGTTAGATAGCTGCGTTTTGGATTTAGAAGCAGATATTTCCCTGTGCTTACTGCTGTTTCTTCCATATGCCGGTAATGGGCTGAAAACGCCTGTTTTGGGACTCTTCAGAGAAAGTGTTTGCAGACTGCTGAATCCACACACGGGTTTAACTCTGGAAGTTGAGTGCACACATTGACAACCGTTCTGTTAGATAGCTGCGTTTTGGATTTAGAAGCAGATATTTCCCTGTGCTTACTGCTGTTTCTTCCATATGCCGGTAATGGGCTGAAAACGCCTGTTTTGGCACTCTGCAGAGAAAGTGTTTGCAGACTGCTGAATCCACACACGGGTTTAACTCTGGAAGTTGAGTGCACACATTGACAACCGTTCTGTTAGATAGCTGCGTTTTGGATTTAGAAGCAGATATTTCCCTGTGCTTACTGCTGTTTCTTCCATATGCCGGTAATGGGCTGAAAACGCCTGTTTTGGGACTCTGCAGAGAAGATGTTTGCAGACTGCTGAATCCACACACTGGTTTAACTCTGGAAGTTGAGTGCACACATTGACAACCGTTCTGTTAGATAGCTGCGTTTTGGATTTAGAAGCAGATATTTCCCTGTGCTGACTGCTGTTTCTTCCGTATGCCGGTAATGGGCTGAAAACGCCTGTTTTGGGACTCTGCAGAGAAAGTGTTTGCAGACTGCTGAATCCACACACGGGTTTAACTCTGGAAGTTGAGTGCACACATTGACAACCGTTCTGTTAGATAGCTGCGTTTTGGATTTAGAAGCAGATATTTCCCTGTGCTTACTGCTGTTTCTTCCATATGCCGGTAATGGGCTGAAAACGCCTGTTTTGGGACTCTGCAGAGAAAGTGTTTGCAGACTGCTGAATCCACACACGGGTTTAACTCTGGAAGTTGAGTGCACACATTGACAACCGTTCTGTTAGATAGCTGCGTTTTGGATTTAGAAGCAGATATTTCCCTGTGCTTACTGCTGTTTCTTCCATATGCCGGTAATGGGCTGAAAACGCCTGTTTTGGGACTCTGCAGAGAAAGTCTGTGCAGACTGCTGAATCCACACACGGGTTTAACTCTGGAAGTTGAGTGCACACATTGACAACCGTTCTGTTAGATAGCTGCGTTTTGGATTTAGAAGCAGATATTTCCCTGTGCTTACTGCTGTTTCTTCCATATGCCGGTAATGGGCTGAAAACGCCTGTTTTGGCACTCTGCAGAGAAAGTGTTTGCAGACTGCTGAATCCACACACGGGTTTAACTCTGGAAGTTGAGTGCACACATTGACAACCGTTCTGTTAGATAGCTGCGTTTTGGATTTAGAAGCAGATATTTCCCTGTGCTTACTGCTGTTTCTTCCATATGCCGGTAATGGGCTGAAAACGCCTGGTTTGGGACTCTGCAGAGAAAGTGTTTGCAGACTGCTGAATCCACACACGGGTTTAACTCTGGAAGTTGAGTGCACACATTGACAACCGTTCTGTTAGATAGCTGCGTTTTGGATTTAGAATCAGATATTTCCCTGTGCTTACTGCTGTTTCTTCCATATGCCGGTAATGGGCTGAAAACGCCTGTTTTGGGACTCTGCAGAGAAGATGTTTGCAGACTGCTGAATCCACACACGGGTTTAACTCTGGAAGTTGAGTGCACACACTGACAACCGTTCTGTTAGATAGCTGCGTTTTGGATTTAGAAGCAGATATTTCCCTGTGCTGACTGCTGTTTCTTCCATATGCCGGTAATGGGCTGAAAACGCCTGTTTTGGGACTCTGCAGAGAAAGTGTTTGCAGACTGCTGAATCCACACACGGGTTTAACTCTGGAAGTTGAGTGCACACATTGACAACCGTTCTGTTAGATAGCTGCGTTTTGGATTTAGAAGCAGATATTTCCCTGTGCTTACTGCTGTTTCTTCCATATGCCGGTAATGGGCTGAAAACGCCTGTTTTGGGACTCTGCAGAGAAAGTGTTTGCAGACTGCTGAATCCACACACGGGTTTAACTCTGGAAGTTGAGTGCACACATTGACAACCGTTCTGTTAGATAGCTGCGTTTTGGATTTAGAAGCAGATATTTCCCTGTGCTTACTGCTGTTTCTTCCATATGCCGGTATTGAGCTGAAAACGCCTCTTTTGGGACTCTGCACAGAAAGTGTTTGCAGACTGCTGAATCCACACTCGGGTTTATCTCTGGAAGTTGAGTGCACGCATTGACAACCATTCAGTTAGATAGCTGCCTTTTGGTTTTAGAAGCAGTTATTTCTCTTTACAGCGTATACTCTCATTCACTCTGGAATATCCAAACGCAGCTCCTAAAAGAAACGGGTTTCTAAGTATAATCAGATATTTCTCTTTACATCTTGTACCCCAGTACACTCTGATATATGCATACGCAGCTCCTGGAAGAAACGTGTTTTTAACTCGCTGAATCTGTGCATATATTGAAGTCTCTTAGGTGAATGAACACACAGCAGAGGAGTTTGAAAAAAACATTTCTTCCATGTTATAGATGCACTGTTACTGCTATTGCTTTTAGGCTGGTGTTTTCCTGGAAATGTTGGTTTTAGAATTTCCATATAAATGGTTTGTAAACTGCTGCTTAAGTGGAGCAGTTTAATTCGTTAAGTTGAATGCCCTCATTCACAATCATTCTGTTAGCTAGCTCCGTTTTGGTTTTAGAAGCCTGTGTTTCTAGTTACAGCATATACTCCCATTCATTCTGGAATAGCCAAACGCAGCTCCCAGAATAGACGTGTTTCTAAGTCGCTGAATCTAAACATAGATTCAACTCCCTTAGGTGAACGAACACACAGCACAGCAGTTTGAAAGAAACGTTTTATTTGAGTTTTAGACGCAGTCTTATTGCTATTTCTTAGAGGCCGGTATTTTGCTGGGAATGTCTGTTTTAGAATCTGCACAAAAATCTTTTCTAAACTGCTGCATAGAAACAACAGTTTATCTCAATAAGCTGAATGCACACAGTGACAACCATTCTGTTAGATGGCTCCGTGTTTGTTTTAGAACCAGATATTTCACTTTAAACCTTATACTCCAGTACACTCTGGAATATGCAAATGCAGCTCCTGGAAGAAACGTGTTTCTTACTCGCTGAATCTGAACATATACTCAAGACTCTTAGGTGAATGAACACAGAGCAGAGCATTTTGAAGAAAACGTTTCTTCTATGTTATAGATGCAGTCTTACTGCTACTTCTTTTAGGCTGGTGTTTTGCTGCAAATGTTGATTTTAGAATTTGCATATAAAGGGTTTCTAAACTGCTGCCTAAGAAGAGCAGATTAACCCTTTAAGTTGAATGCACACATTCACAACCATTCTGTTAGATAGCTCCGTTTTGGTTTTAGAAACAGATATTTCTCTTTACAGCATTTACTCCCATACACTCTGGAATATCGAAATGCAGCTCCTAGAATAAACGTGTTTCAAACTCGCTGAATCCAAACATAGATTCAACGACCTTTGGTGAACGAACACACTGCAGAGCAGTTTGAAAGAAACGTTCCCTCTGAGTTTTAGACGCAGTCTTACTGCTATTTCTTATAGGCCGGTATTTTGCTGGAAATGTCTGTTTGAGAATCTACACAGAAATGTTTTCTAAACTGCTGCATACAAACAGCAGTTTAGCTCAGTAAGTTGAATGCACACATTGACAACCATTCCATTAGATCATCCGTTTTTCTTTTGGAACGAGACATTTGTCTTTACATCTTATACTCCAGTATACTCTGGAATAGGCAAACACAGCTCCTGGAAGAAACGTGTTGCTAACTAGCTGAATCTGAACATATATTCAAGTCTCTTATATGAATGAACACACAGCAGAGCAGTTTGAAAACACTTTCTTCCATGTTAAAGATGCAGTCTTACTGCTATTTCCTATAGGCTGGTGTTTTGCTGGAAAGGTCGGTATGAGAATTTGCATAGAAAGGGTTTCTAAAGTGCTGCATGAGAAGAGCAGTTTACCTCTTTAAGCCGAAGGCACACATTCACAACCACTCTGCTAGATAGATCCATTTTGGTTTTAGAAACAGATATTTCTCTTTACAGCATATACTCCCATTCAATCTGGAATATCCAAAGACAGCTCCTAGAATAAACGTGTTTCTATCTCGCTGAATCTAAACATAGATTCAACTCCCTTAGGCCAAAGAACACAAGGCCGAGCAGTTTGAAAGAAACGTTTCTTCTGAGTTTTAGACGCAGTCTTAATGCTCTTTCTTATATATGCCGGTACTGGGCCGGAAAGGCCTGTTTTGAGACTCTGCACAGAAAGTGTTTGCAGACTGCTGAATCCACACACGGGTTTAACTCTGGAAGTTGAGTGCACACATTGACAACCGTTCTGTTAGATAGCTGCGTTTTGGATTTAGAAGCAGATATTTCCCTGTGCTTACTGCTGTTTCTTCCATATGCCGGTAATGGGCTGAAAACGCCTGTTTTGGGACTCTGCAGAGAAGATGTTTGCAGACTGCTGAATCCACTCACGGGTTTAACTCTGGAAGTTCAGTGCACACATTGACAACCGTTCTGTTAGATAGCTGCGTTTTGGATTTAGAAGCAGATATTTCCCTGTGCTTACTGCTGTTTCTTCCATATGCCGGTAATGGGCAGAAAACGCCTGTTTTGGGACTCTGCAGAGAAAGTGTTTGCAGACTGCTGAATCCACACACGGGTTTAACTCTGGAAGTTGAGTGCACACATTGACAACCGTTCTGTTAGATAGCTGCGTTTTGGATTTAGAAGCAGATATTTCCCTGTGCTTACTGCTGTTTCTTCCATATGCCGGTAATGGGCTGAAAACGCCTGTTTTGGGACTCTGCAGAGAAAGTGTTTGCAGACTGCTGAATCCACACACGGGTTTAACTCTGGAAGTTGAGTGCACACATTGACAACCGTTCTGTTAGATAACTGCGTTTTGGATTTAGAAGCAGATATTTCCCTGTGCTTACTGTTGTTTCTTCCATATGCCGGTAATGGGCTGAAAACGCCTGTTTTGGGACTCTGCAGAGAAGATGTTTGCAGACTGCTGAATCCACACACGGGTTTAACTCTGGAAGTTGAGTGCACACATTGACAACCGTTCTGTTAGATAGCTGCGTTTTGGATTTAGAAGCAGATATTTCCCTGTGCTTACTGCTGTTTCTTCCATATGCCGGTAATGGGCTGAAAACGCCTGGTTTGGGACTCTGCAGAGAAAGTGTTTGGAGACTGCTGAATCCACACACGGGTTAAACTCTGGAAGTTGAGTGCACACATTGACAACCGTTCTGTTAGATAGCTGCGTTTTGGATTTAGAAGCAGATATTTCCCTGTGCTTACTGCTGTTTCTTCCATATGCCGGTAATGGGCTGAAAACGCCTGTTTTGGGACTCTGCAGAGAAGATGTTTGCAGACTGTTGAATCCACACACGGGTTTAACTCTGGAAGTTGAGTGCACACATTGACAACCGTTCTGTTAGATAGCTGCGTTTTGGATTTAGAAGCAGATATTTCCCTGTGCTTACTGCTGTTTCTTCCATATGCCGGTAATGGGCTGAAAACGCCTGGTTTGGGACTCTGCAGAGAAAGTGTTTGCAGACTGCTGAATCCACACACGGGTTTAACTCTGGAAGTTGAGTGCACACATTGACAACCGTTCTGTTAGATAGCTGCGTTTTGGATTTAGAAGCAGATATTTCCCTGTGCTTACTGCTGTTTCTTCCAAATGCCGGTAATGGGCTGAAAACGCCTGTTTTGGGACTCTGCAGAGAAAGTGTTTGCAGACTGCTGAATCCACACACGGGTTTAACTCTGGAAGTTGAGTGCACACATTGACAACCGTTCTGTTAGATAGCTGCGTTTTGGATTTAGAAGCAGATATTTCCCTGTGCTGACTGCTGTTTCTTCCATATGCCGGTAATGGGCTGAAAACGCCTGTTTTGGGACTCTGCAGAGAAAGTGTTTGCAGACTGCTGAATCCACACACGGGTTTAACTCTGGAAGTTGAGTGCACACATTGACAACCGTTCTGTTAGATAGCTGCGTTTTGGATTTAGAAGCAGATATTTCCCTGTGCTTACTGCTGTTTCTTCCATATGCCGGTAATGGGCTGAAAACGCCTGTTTTGGGACTCTGCAGAGAAGATGTTTGCAGACTGCTGAATCCACTCACGGGTTTAACTCTGGAAGTTGAGTGCACACATTGACAACCGTTCTGTTAGATAGCTGCGTTTTGGATTTAGAAGCAGATATTTCCCTGTGCTTACTGCTGTTTCTTCCATATGCCGGTAATGGGCTGAAAACGCCTGGTTTGGGACTCTGCAGAGAAAGTGTTTGCAGACTGCTGAATCCACACACGGGTTTAACTCTGGAAGTTGAGTGCACACATTGACAAACGTTCTGTTAGATAGCTGCGTTTTGGATTTAGAAGCAGATATTTCCCTGTGCTTACTGCTGTTTCTTCCATATGCCGGTAATGGGCTGAAAACACCTGTTTTGGGACTCTGCAGAGAAGATGTTTGCAGACTGCTGAATCCACACACGGGTTTAACTCTGGAAGTTGAGTGCACACATTGACAACCGTTCTGTTAGATAGCTGCGTTTTGGATTTAGAAGCAGATATTTCCCTGTGCTTACTGCTGTTTCTTCCATAGGCCGGTAATGGGCTGAAAACGCCTGTTTTGGGACTCTGCAGAGAAAGTGTTTGCAGACTGCTGAATCCACACACGGGTTTAACTCTGGAAGTTGAGTGCACACATTGACAACCGTTCTGTTAGATAGCTGCGTTTTGGATTTAGAAGCAGATATTTCCCTGTGCTTACTGCTGTTTCTTCCATATGCCGGTAATGGGCTGAAAACGCCTGTTTTGGGACTCTGCAGAGAAAGTGTTTGCAGACTGCTGAATCCACACACGGGTTTAACTCTGGAAGTTGAGTGCACACATTGACAACCGTTCTGTTAGATAGCTGCGTTTTGGATTTAGAAGCAGATATTTCCCTGTGCTGACTGCTGTTTCTTCCATATGCCGGTAATGGGCTGAAAACGCCTGTTTTGGGACTCTGCAGAGAAAGTGTTTGCCGACTGCTGAATCCACACACGGGTTTAACTCTGGAAGTTGAGTGCACACATTGACAACCGTTCTGTTAGATAGCTGCGTTTTGGATTTAGAAGCAGATATTTCCCTGTGCTTACTGCTGTTTCTTCCATATGCCGGTAATGGGCTGAAAACGCCTGTTTTGGGACTCTGCAGAGAAGATGTTTGCAGACTGCTGAATCCACACACGGGTTTAACTCTGGAAGTTGAGTGCACACATTGACAACCGTTCTGTTAGATAGCTGCGTTTTGGATTTAGAAGCAGATATTTCCCTGTGCTTACTGCTGTTTCTTCCATATGCCGGTAATGGGCTGAAAACGCCTGGTTTGGGACTCTGCAGAGAAAGTGTTTGCAGACTGCTGAATGCACACACGGGTTTAACTCTGGAAGTTGAGTGCACACATTGACAACCGTTCTGTTAGATAGCTGCGTTTTGGATTTAGAAGCAGATATTTCCCTGTGCTTACTGCTGTTTCTTCCACATGCCGGTAATGGGCTGAAAACGCCTGTTTTGGGACTCTGCAGAGAAGATGTTTGCAGACTGCTGAATCCACACACGGGTTTAACTCTGGAAGTTGAGTGCACACATTGACAACCGTTCTGTTAGATAGCTGCGTTTTGGATTTAGAAGCAGATATTTCCCTGTGCTTACTGCTGTTTCTTCCATATGCCGGTAATGGGCTGAAAACGCCTGTTTTGGGACTCTGCAGAGAAAGTGTTTGCAGACTGCTGAATCCACACACGGGTTTAACTCTGGAAGTTGAGTGCACACATTGACAACCGTTCTGTTAGATAGCTGCGTTTTGGATTTAGAAGCAGATATTTCCCTGTGCTTACTGCTGTTTCTTCCATATGCCGGTAATGGGCTGAAAACGCCTGTTTTGGGACTCTGCAGAGAAGATGTTTGCAGACTGCTGAATCCACACACGGGTTTAACTCTGGAAGTTGAGTGCACACATTGACAACCGTTCTGTTAGATAGCTGCGTTTTGGATTTAGAAGCAGATATTTCCCTGTGCTTACTGCTGTTTCTTCCATATGCCGGTAATGGGCTGAAAACGCCTGGTTTGGGACTCTGCAGAGAAAGTGTTTGCAGACTGCTGAATCCACACACGGGTTTAACTCTGGAAGTTGAGTGCACACATTGACAACCGTTCTGTTAGATAGCTGCGTTTTGGATTTAGAAGCAGATATTTCCCTGTGCTTACTGCTGTTTCTTCCATATGCTGGTAATGGGCTGAAAACGCCTGTTTTGGGACTCTGCAGAGAAAGTGTTTGCAGACTTCTGAATCCACACACGGGTTTAACTCCGGAAGTTGAGTGCACACATTGACAACCGTTCTGTTAGATAGCTGCGTTTTGGATTTAGAAGCAGATATTTCCCTGTGCTTACTGTTGTTTCTTCCATATGCCGGTAATGGGCTGAAAACGCCTGTTTTGGGACTCTGGAGAGAAGATGTTTGCAGACTGCTGAATCCACACACGGGTTTAACTCTGGAAGTTGAGTGCACACATTGACAACCGTTCTGTTAGATAGCTGCGTTTTGGATTTAGAAGCAGATATTTCCCTGTGCTTACTGCTGTTTCTTCCATATGCCGGTAATGGGCTGAAAACGCCTGGTTTGGGACTCTGCAGAGAAAGTGTTTGCAGACTGCTGAATGCACACACGGGTTTAACTCTGGAAGTTGAGTGCACACATTGACAACCGTTCTGTTAGATAGCTGCGTTTTGGATTTAGAAGCAGATATTTCCCTGTGCTTACTGCTGTTTCTTCCATATGCCGGTAATGGGCTGAAAACGCCTGTTTTGGGACTCTGCAGAGAAGATGTTTGCAGACTGCTGAATCCACACACGGTTTTAACTCTGGAAGTTGAGTGCACACATTGACAACCGTTCTGTTAGATAGCTGCGTTTTGGATTTAGAAGCAGATATTTCCCTGTGCTTACTGCTGTTTCTTCCATATGCCGGTAATGGGCTGAAAACGCCTGGTTTGGGACTCTGCAGAGAAAGTGTTTGCAGACTGCTGAATCCACACACGGGTTTAACTCTGGAAGTTGAATGCACACATTGACAACCGTTCTGTTAGATAGCTGCGTTTTGGATTTAGAAGCAGATATTTCCCTGTGCTTACTGCTGTTTCTTCCAAATGCCGGTAATGGGCTGAAAACGCCTGTTTTGGGACTCTGCAGAGAAAGTGTTTGCAGACTGCTGAATCCACACACGGGTTTAACTCTGGAAGTTGAGTGCACACATTGACAACCGTTCTGTTAGATAGCTGCGTTTTGGATTTAGAAGCAGATATTTCCCTGTGCTTACTGCTGTTTCTTCCATATGCCGGTAATGGGCTGAAAACGCCTGTTTTGGGACTCTGCAGAGAAAGTGTTTGCAGACTGCTGAATCCACACACGGGTTTAACTCTGGAAGTTGAGTGCACACATTGACAAACGTTCTGTTAGATAGCTGCGTTTTGGATTTAGAAGCAGATATTTCCCTGTGCTTACTGCTGTTTCTTCCATATGCCGGTAATGGGCTGAAAACGCCTGTTTTGGGACTCTGCAGAGAAGATGTTTGCAGACTGCTGAATCCACACACGGGTTTAACTCTGGAAGTTGAGTGCACACATTGACAACCGTTCTGTTAGATAGCTGCGTTTTGGATTTAGAAGCAGATATTTCCCTGTGCTGACTGCTGTTTCTTCCATATGCCGGTAATGGGCTGAAAACGCCTGTTTTGGGACTCTGCAGAGAAAGTGTTTGCAGACTGCTGAATCCACACACGGGTTTAACTCTGGAAGTTGAGTGCACACATTGACAACCGTTCTGTTAGATAGCTGCGTTTTGGATTTAGAAGCAGATATTTCCCTGTGCTTACCGCTGTTTCTTCCATATGCCGGTAATGGGCTGAAAACGCCTGTTTTGGGACTCTGCAGAGAAGATGTTTGCAGACTGCTGAATCCACTCACGGGTTTAACTCTGGAAGTTGAGTGCACACATTGACAACCGTTCTGTTAGATAGCTGCGTTTTGGATTTAGAAGCAGATATTTCCCTGTGCTTACTGCTGTTTCTTCCATATGCCGGTAATGGGCTGAAAACGCCTGGTTTGGGACTCTGCAGAGAAAGGGTTTGCAGACTGCTGAATCCACACACGGGTTTAACTCTGGAAGTTGAGTGCACACATTGACAACCGTTCTGTTAGATAGCTGCGTTTTGGATTTAGAAGCAGATATTTCCCTGTGCTTACTGCTGTTTCTTCCATATGCCGGTAATGGGCTGAAAACGCCTGTTTTGGGACTCTGCAGAGAAAGTGTTTGCAGACTGCTGAATCCACTCACGGGTTTAACTCTGGAAGTTGAGTGCACACATTGACAACCGTTCTGTTAGATAGCTGCGTTTTGGATTTAGAAGCAGATATTTCCCTGTGCTTACTGCTGTTTCTTCCATATGCCGGTAATGGGCTGAAAACGCCTGTTTTGGGACTCTGCAGAGAAAGTGTTTGCAGACTGCTGAATCCACACACGGGTTTAACTCTGGAAGTTGAGTGCACACATTGACAACCGTTCTGTTAGATAGCTGCGTTTTGGATTTAGAAGCAGATATTTCCCTGTGCTTACTGCTGTTTCTTCCATATGCCGGTAATGGGCTGAAAACGCCTGTTTTGGGACTCTGCAGAGAAGATGTTTGCAGACTGCTGAATCCACACACGGGTTTAACTCTGGAAGTTGAGTGCACACATTGACAACCGTTCTGTTAGATAGCTGCGTTTTGGATTTAGAAGAAGATATTTCCCTGTGCTGACTGCTGTTTCTTCCATATGCCGGTAATGGGCTGAAAACGCCTGTTTTGGGACTCTGCAGAGAAAGTGTTTGCAGACTGCTGAATCCACACACGGGTTTAACTCTGGAAGTTGAGTGCACACATTGACAACCGTTCTGTTAGATAGCTGCGTTTTGGATTTAGAAGCAGATATTTCCCTGTGCTTACTGCTGTTTCTTCCATATGCCGGTAATGGGCTGAAAACGCCTGTTTTGGGACTCTGCAGAGAAAGTGTTTGCAGACTGCTGAATCCACACACGGGTTTAACTCTGGAAGTTGAGTGCACACATTGACAACCGTTCTGTTAGATAGCTGCGTTTTGGATTTAGAAGCAGATATTTCCCTGTGCTTACTGCTGTTTCTTCCATATGCCGGTAATGGGCTGAAAACGCCTGTTTTGGGACTCTGCAGAGAAAGTGTTTGCAGACTGCTGAATCCACACACGGGTTTAACTCTGGAAGTTGAGTGCACACATTGACAACCGTTCTGTTAGATAGCTGCGTTTTGGATTTAGAAGCAGATATTTCCCTGTGCTTACTGCTGTTTCTTCCATATGCCGGTAATGGGCTGAAAACGCCTGTTTTGGGACTCTGCAGAGAAGATGTTTGCAGACTGCTGAATCCACACACGGGTTTAACTCTGGAAGTTGAGTGCACACATTGACAACCGTTCTGTTAGATAGCTGCGTTTTGGATTTAGAAGCAGATATTTCCCTGTGCTTACTGCTGTTTCTTCCATATGCCGGTAATGGGCTGAAAACGCCTGGTTTGGGACTCTGCAGAGAAAGTGTTTGCAGACTGCTGAATCCACACACGGGTTTAACTCTGGAAGTTGAGTGCACACATTGACAACCGTTCTGTTAGATAGCTGCGTTTTGGATTTAGAAGCAGATATTTCCCTGTGCTTACTGCTGTTTCTTCCACATGCCGGTAATGGGCTGAAAACGCCTGTTTTGGGACTCTGCAGAGAAGATGTTTGCAGACTGCTGAATCCACACACGGGTTTAACTCTGGAAGTTGAGTGCACACATTGACAACCGTTCTGTTAGATAGCTGCGTTTTGGATTTAGAAGCAGATATTTCCCTGTGCTTACTGCTGTTTCTTCCATATGCCGGTAATGGGCTGAAAACGCCTGTTTTGGGACTCTGCAGAGAAAGTCTCTGCAGACTGCTGAATCCACACACGGGTTTAACTCTGGAAGTTGAGTGCACACATTGACAACCGTTCTGTTAGATAGCTGCGTTTTGGATTTAGAAGCAGATATTTCCCTGTGCTTACTGCTGTTTCTTCCAAATGCCGGTAATGGGCTGAAAACGCCTGTTTTGGGTCTCTGCAGAGAAAGTGTTTGCAGACTGCTGAATCCACACACGGGTTTAACTCTGGAAGTTGAGTGCACACATTGACAACCGTTCTGTTAGATAGCTGCGTTTTGGATTTAGAAGCAGATATTTCCCTGTGCTTACTGCTGTTTCTTCCATATGCCGGTAATGGGCTGAAAACGCCTGTTTTGGGACTCTGCAGAGAAGATGTTTGCAGACTGCTGAATCCACACACGGGTTTAACTCTGGAAGTTGAGTGCACACATTGACAACCGTTCTGTTAGATAGCTGCGTTTTGGATTTAGAAGCAGATATTTCCCTGTGCTGACTGCTGTTTCTTCCATATGCCGGTAATGGGCTGAAAACGCGTGGTTTGGGACTCTGCAGAGAAAGTGTTTGCAGACTGCTGAATCCACACACGGGTTTAACTCTGGAAGTTGAGTGCACACATTGACAACCGTTCTGTTAGATAGCTGCGTTTTGGATTTAGAAGCAGATATTTCCCTGTGCTTACTGCTGTTTCTTCCATATGCCGGTAATGGGCTGAAAACGCCTGTTTTGGGACTCTGCAGAGAAGATGTTTGCAGACTGCTGAATCCACTCACGGGTTTAACTCTGGAAGTTGAGTGCACACATTGACAACCGTTCTGTTAGATAGCTGCGTTTTGGATTTAGAAGCAGATATTTCCCTGTGCTTACTGCTGTTTCTTCCATATGCCGGTAATGGGCTGAAAACGCCTGTTTTGGCACTCTGCAGAGAAAGTGTTTGCAGACTGCTGAATCCACACACGGGTTTAACTCTGGAAGTTGAGTGCACACATTGACAACCGTTCTGTTAGATAGCTGCGTTTTGGATTTAGAAGCAGATATTTCCCTGTGCTTACTGCTGTTTCTTCCATATGCCGGTAATGGGCTGAAAACGCCTGTTTTGGGACTCTGCAGAGAAGATGTTTGCAGACTGCTGAATCCACACACTGGTTTAACTCTGGAAGTTGAGTGCACACATTGACAACCGTTCTGTTAGATAGCTGCGTTTTGGATTTAGAAGCAGATATTTCCCTGTGCTGACTGCTGTTTCTTCCATATGCCGGTAATGGGCTGAAAACGCCTGTTTTGGGACTCTGCAGAGAAAGTGTTTGCAGACTGCTGAATCCACACACGGGTTTAACTCTGGAAGTTGAGTGCACACATTGACAACCGTTCTGTTAGATAGCTGCGTTTTGGATTTAGAAGCAGATATTTCCCTGTGCTTACTGCTGTTTCTTCCATATGCCGGTAATGGGCTGAAAACGCCTGTTTTGGGACTCTTCAGAGAAGATGTTTGCACACTGCTGAATCCACACACGGGTTTAACTCTGGAAATTTAGTGCACACATTGACAACCGTTCTGTTAGATAGCTGCGTTTTGGATTTAGAAGCAGATATTTCCCTGTGCTTACTGCTGTTTCTTCCATATGCCGGTAATGGGCTGAAAACGCCTGGTTTGGGACTCTGCAGAGAAAGTGTTTGCAGACTGCTGAATCCACACACGGGTTTAACTCTGGAAGTTGAGTGCACACATTGACAACCGTTCTGTTAGATAGCTGCGTTTTGGATTTAGAAGCAGATATTTCCCTGTGCTTACTGCTGTTTCTTCCATATGCCGGTAATGGGCTGAAAACGCCTGTTTTGGGACTCTGCAGAGAAAGTGTTTGCAGACTGCTGAATCCACACACGGGTTTAACTCTGGAAGTTGAGTGCACACATTGACAACCGTTGTGTTAGATAGCTGCGTTTTGGATTTAGAAGCAGATATTTCCCTGTGCTTACTGCTGTTTCTTCCATATGCCGGTAATGGGCTGAAAACGCCTGTTTTGGGACTCTGCAGAGAAGATGTTTGCAGACTGCTGAATGCACACACTGGTTTAACTCTGGAAGTTGAGTGCACACATTGACAACCGTTCTGTTAGATAGCTGCGTTTTGGATTTAGAAGCAGATATTTCCCTGTGCTGACTGCTGTTTCTTCCATATGCCGGTAATGGGCTGAAAACGCCTGTTTTGGGACTGTGCAGAGAAAGTGTTTGCAGACTGCTGAATCCACACACGGGTTTAACTCTGGAAGTTGAGTGCACACATTGACAACCGTTCTGTTAGATAGCTGCGTTTTGGATTTAGAAGCAGATATTTCCCTGTGCTTACTGCTGTTTCTTCCATATGCCGGTAATGGGCTGAAAACGCCTGTTTTGGCACTCTGCAGAGAAAGTGTTTGCAGACTGCTGAATCCACACACGGGTTTAACTCTGGAAGTTGAGTGCACACATTGACAACCGTTCTGTTAGATAGCTGCGTTTTGGATTTAGAAGCAGATATTTCCCTGTGCTTACTGCTGTTTCTTCCACATGCCGGTAATGGGCTGAAAACGCCTGTTTTGGGACTCTGCAGAGAAGATGTTTGCAGACTGCTGAATCCACACACGGGTTTAACTCTGGAAGTTGAGTGCACACATTGACAACCGTTCTGTTAGATAGCTGCGTTTTGGATTTAGAAGCAGATATTTCCCTGTGCTTACTGCTGTTTCTTCCATATGCCGGTAATGGGCTGAAAACGCCTGTTTTGGGACTCTGCAGAGAAAGTGTTTGCAGACTGCTGAATCCACACACGGGTTTAACTCTGGAAGTTGAGTGCACACATTGACAACCGTTCTGTTAGATAGCTGCGTTTTGGATTTAGAAGCAGATATTTCCCTGTGCTTACTGCTGTTTCTTCCACATGCCGGTAATGGGCTGAAAACGCCTGTTTTGGGACTCTGCAGAGAAAGTGTTTGCAGACTGCTGAATCCACACACGGGTTTAACTCTGGAAGTTGAGTGCACACATTGACAACCGTTTCTGTTAGATAGCTGCGTTTTGGATTTAGAAGCAGATATTTCCCTGTGCTTACTGCTGTTTCTTCCATATGCCGGTAATGGGCTGAAAACGCCTGTTTTGGGACTCTGCAGAGAAAGTCTCTGCAGACTGCTGAATCCACACACGGGTTTAACTCTGGAAGTTGAGTGCACACATTGACAACCGTTCTGTTAGATAGCTGCGTTTTGGATTTAGAAGCAGATATTTCCCTGTGCTTACTGCTGTTTCTTCCATATGCCGGTAATGGGCTGAAAACGCCTGTTTTGGGACTCTGCAGAGAAGATGTTTGCAGACTGCTGAATCCACACACTGGTTTAACTCTGGAAGTTGAGTGCACACATTGACAACCGTTCTGTTAGATAGCTGCGTTTTGGATTTAGAAGCAGATATTTCCCTGTGCTGACTGCTGTTTCTTCCATATGCCGGTAATGGGCTGAAAACGCCTGTTTTGGGACTGTGCAGAGAAAGTGTTTGCAGACTGCTGAATCCACACACGGGTTTAACTCTGGAAGTTGAGTGCACACATTGACAACCGTTCTGTTAGATAGCTGCGTTTTGGATTTAGAAGCAGATATTTCCCTGTGCTTACTGCTGTTTCTTCCATATGCCGGTAATGGGCTGAAAACGCCTGTTTTGGCACTCTGCAGAGAAAGTGTTTGCAGACTGCTGAATCCACACACGGGTTTAACTCTGGAAGTTGAGTGCACACATTGACAACCGTTCTGTTAGATAGCTGCGTTTTGGATTTAGAAGCAGATATTTCCCTGGGCTTACTGCTGTTTCTTCCACATGCCGGTAATGGGCTGAAAACGCCTGTTTTGGGACTCTGCAGAGAAGATGTTTGCAGACTGCTGAATCCACACACGGGTTTAACTCTGGAAGTTGAGTGCACACATTGACAACCGTTCTGTTAGATAGCTGCGTTTTGGATTTAGAAGCAGATATTTCCCTGTGCTTACTGCTGTTTCTTCCATATGCCGGTAATGGGCTGAAAACGCCTGTTTTGGGACTCTGCAGAGAAAGTGTTTGCAGACTGCTGAATCCACACACGGGTTTAACTCTGGAAGTTGAGTGCACACATTGACAACCGTTCTGTTAGATACCTGCGTTTTGGATTTAGAAGCAGATATTTCCCTGTGCTTACTGCTGTTTCTTCCATATGCCGGTAATGGGCTGAAAACGCCTGTTTTGGGACTCTGCAGAGAAAGTGTTTGCAGACTGCTGAATCCACACACGGGTTTAACTCTGGAAGTTGAGTGCACACATTGACAACCGTTCTGTTAGATAGCTGCGTTTTGGATTTAGAAGCAGATATTTCCCTGTGCTTACTGCTGTTTCTTCCATATGCCGGTAATGGGCTGAAAACGCCTGTTTTGGGACTCTGCAGAGAAAGTCTCTGCAGACTGCTGAATCCACACACGGGTTTAACTCTGGAAGTTGAGTGCACACATTGACAACCGTTCTGTTAGATAGCTGCGTTTTGGATTTAGAAGCAGATATTTCCCTGTGCTTACTGCTGTTTCTTCCATATGCCGGTAATGGGCTGAAAACGCCTGTTTTGGGACTCTTCAGAGAAGATGTTTGCACACTGCTGAATCCACACACGGGTTTAACTCTGGAAATTGAGTGCACACATTGACAACCGTTCTGTTAGATAGCTGCGTTTTGGATTTAGAAGCAGATATTTCCCTGTGCTTACTGCTGTTTCTTCCATATGCCGGTAATGGGCTGAAAACGCCTGTTTTGGCACTCTGCAGAGAAAGTGTTTGCAGACTGCTGAATCCACACACGGGTTTAACTCTGTAAGTTGAGTGCACACATTGACAACCGTTCTGTTAGATAGCTGCGTTTTGGATTTAGAAGCAGATATTTCCCTGTGCTTACTGCTGTTTCTTCCATATGCCGGTAATGGGCTGAAAACGCCTGTTTTGGGACTCTGCAGAGAAGATGTTTGCAGACTGCTGAATCCACACACTGGTTTAACTCTGGAAGTTGAGTGTACACATTGACAACCGTTCTGTTAGATAGCTGCGTTTTGGATTTAGAAGCAGATATTTCCCTGTGCTGACTGCTGTTTCTTCCATATGCCGGTAATGGGCTGAAAACGCCTGTTTTGGGACTCTGCAGAGAAAGTGTTTGCAGACTGCTGAATCCACACACGGGTTTAACTCTGGAAGTTGAGTGCACACATTGACAACCGTTCTGTTAGATAGCTGCGTTTTGGATTTAGAAGCAGATATTTCCCTGTGCTTACTTCTGTTTCTTCCATATGCCGGTAATGGGCTGAAAACGCCTGTTTTGGGACTCTGCAGAGAAAGTGTTTGCAGACTGCTGAATCCACACACGGGTTTAACTCTGGAAGTTGAGTGCACACATTGACAACCGTTCTGTTAGATAGCTGCGTTTTGGATTTAGAAGCAGATATTTCCCTGTGCTTACTGCTGTTTCTTCCATATGCCGGTAATGGGCTGAAAACGCCTGTTTTGGGACTCAGCAGAGAAAGTGTTTGCAGACTGCTGAATCCACACACGGGTTTAACTCTGGAAGTTGAGTGCACACATTGACAACCGTTCTGTTAGATAGCTGCGTTTTGGATTTAGAAGCAGATATTTCCCTGTGCTTACTGCTGTTTCTTCCATATGCCGGTAATGGGCTGAAAACGCCTGTTTTGGGACTCTGCAGAGAAAGTGTTTGCAGACTGCTGAATCCACACACGGGTTTAACTCTGGAAGTTGAGTGCACACATTGACAACCGTTCTGTTAGATAGCTGCGTTTTGGATTTAGAAGCAGATATTTCCCTGTGCTTACTGCTGTTTCTTCCATATGCCGGTAATGGGCTGAAAACGCCTGGTTTGGGACTCTGCAGAGAAAGTGTTTGCAGACTGCTGAATGCACACACGGGTTTAACTCTGGAAGTTGAGTGCACACATTGACAACCGTTCTGTTAGATAGCTGCGTTTTGGATTTAGAAGCAGATATTTCCCTGTGCTTACTGCTGTTTCTTCCATATGCCGGTAATGGGCAGAAAACGCCTGTTTTCGGACTCTGCAGAGAAAGTGTTTGCAGACTGCTGAATCCACACACTGGTTTAACTCTGGAAGTTGAGTGCACACATTGACAACCGTTCTGTTACATGTCTGTGTTTTGGATTTAGAAGCAGATATTTCCCTGTGCTTACTGCTGTTTCTTCCATATGCCGGTAATGGGCTGAAAACGCCTGTTTTGGGACTCTGCAGAGAAGATGTTTGCAGACTGCTGAATCCACACACTGGTTTAACTCTGGAAGTTGAGTGCACACATTGACAACCGTTCTGTTAGATAGCTGCGTTTTGGATTTAGAAGCAGATATTTCCCTGTGCTTACTGCTGTTTCTTCCATATGCCGGTAATGGGCTGAAAACGCCTGTTTTGGGACTCTGCAGAGAAGATGTTTGCAGACTGCTGAATCCACACACGGGTTTAACTCTGGAAGTTGAGTGCACACATTGACAACCGTTCTGTTAGATAGCTGCGTTTTGGATTTAGAAGCAGATATTTCCCTGTGCTTACTGCTGTTTCTTCCATATGCCGGTAATGGGCTGAAAACGACTGGTTTGGGACTCTGCAGAGAAAGTGTTTGCAGACTGCTGAATCCACACACGGGTTTAACTCTGGAAGTTGAGTGCACACATTGACAACCGTTCTGTTAGATAGCTGCGTTTTGGATTTAGAAGCAGATATTTCCCTGTGCTTACTGCTGTTTCTTCCAAATGCCGGTAATAAGCTGAAAACGCCTGTTTTGGGACTCTGCAGAGAAAGTGTTTGCAGACTGCTGAATCCACACACGGGTTTAACTCTGGAAGTTGAGTGCACACATTGACAACCGCTCTGTTAGATAGCTGCGTTTTGGATTTAGAAGCAGATATTTCCCTGTGCTTACTGCTGTTTCTTCCATATGCCGGTAATGGGCTGAAAACGCCTGTTTTGGGACTCTGCAGAGAAAGTGTTTGCAGACTGCTGAATCCACACACGGGTTTAACTCTGGAAGTTGAGTGCACACATTGACAACCGTTCTGTTAGATAGCTGCGTTTTGGATTTAGAAGCAGATATTTCCCTGTGCTTACTGCTGTTTCTTCCATATGCCGGTAATGGGCTGAAAACGCCTGTTTTGGGACTCTGCAGAGAAGATGTTTGCAGACTGCTGAATCCACACACGGGTTTAACTCTGGAAGTTGAGTGCACACATTGACAACCGTTCTGTTAGATAGCTGCGTTTTGGATTTAGAAGCAGATATTTCCCTGTGCTGACTGCTGTTTCTTCCATATGCCGGTAATGGGCTGAAAACGCGTGGTTTGGGACTCTGCAGAGAAAGTGTTTGCAGACTGCTGAATCCACACACGGGTTTAACTCTGGAAGTTGAGTGCACACATTGACAACCGTTCTGTTAGATAGCTGCGTTTTGGATTTAGAAGCAGATATTTCCCTGTGCTTACTGCTGTTTCTTCCATATGCCGGTAATGGGCTGAAAACGTCTGTTTTGGGACTCTGCAGAAAAGATGTTTGCAGACTGCTGAATCCACACACGGGTTTAACTCTGGAAGTTGAGTGCACACATTGACAACCGTTCTGTTAGATAGCTGCGTTTTGGATTTAGAAGCAGATATTTCCCTGTGCTTACTGCTGTTTCTTCCATATGCCGGTAATGGGCTGAAAACGCCTGTTTTGGGACTCTGCAGAGAAAGTGTTTGCAGACTGCTGAATCCACACACGGGTTTAACTCTGGAAGTTGAGTGCACACATTGACAACCGTTCTGTTAGATAGCTGCGTTTTGGATTTAGAAGCAGATATTTCCCTGTGCTGACTGCTGTTTCTTCCATATGCCGGTAATGGGCTGAAAACGCCTGTTTTGGGACTCTTCAGAGAAGATGTTTGCACACTGCTGAATCCACACACGGGTTTAACTCTGGAAATTGAGTGCACACATTGACAACCGTTCTGTTAGATAGCTGCGTTTTGGATTTAGAAGCAGATATTTCCCTGTGCTTACTGCTGTTTCTTCCATATGCCGGTAATGGGCTGAAAACGCCTGGTTTGGGACTCTGCAGAGAAAGTGTTTGCAGACTGCTGAATCCACACACGGGTTTAACTCTGGAAGTTGAGTGCACACATTGACAACCGTTCTGTTAGATAGCTGCGTTTTGGATTTAGAAGCAGATATTTCCCTGTGCTTACTGCTGTTTCTTCCATATGCCGGTAATGGGCTGAAAACGCCTCTTTTGAGACTCTGCAGAGAAAGTGTTTGCAGACTGCTGAATCCACACACGGGTTTAACTCTGGAAGTTGAGTGCACACAATGACAACCGTTCTGTTAGATAGCTGCGTTTTGGATTTAGAAGCAGATATTTCCCTGTGCTTACTGCTGTTTCTTCCATATGCCGGTAATGGGCTGAAAACGCCTGTTTTGGGACTCTGCAGAGAAAGTGTTTGCAGACTGCTGAATCCACACACGGGTTTAACTCTGGAAGTTGAGTGCACACATTGACAACCGTTCTGTTAGATAGCTGCGTTTTGGATTTAGAAGAAGATATTTCCCTGTGCTTACTGCTGTTTCTTCCATATGCCGGTAATGGGCTGAAAACGCCTGTTTTGGCACTCTGCAGAGAAAGTGTTTGCAGACTGCTGAATCCACACACGGGTTTAACTCTGTAAGTTGAGTGCACACATTGACAACCGTTCTGTTAGATAGTTGCGTTTTGGATTTAGAAGCAGATATTTCCCTGTGCTTACTGCTGTTTCTTCCATATGCCGGTAATGGGCTGAAAACGCCTGTTTTGGGACTCTGCAGAGAAGATGTTTGCAGACTGCTGAATCCACACACTGGTTTAACTCTGGAAGTTGAGTGTACACATTGACAACCGTTCTGTTAGATAGCTGCGTTTTGGATTTAGAAGCAGATATTTCCCTGTGCTGACTGCTGTTTCTTCCATATGCCGGTAATGGGCTGAAAACGCCTGTTTTGGGACTCTGCAGAGAAAGTGTTTGCAGACTGCTGAATCCACACCCGGGTTTAACTCTGGAAGTTGAGTGCACACATTGACAACCGTTCTGTTAGATAGCTGCGTTTTGGATTTAGAAGCAGATATTTCCCTGTGCTTACTGCTGTTTCTTCCATATGCCGGTAATGGGCAGAAAACGCCTGTTTTGGGACTCTGCAGAGAAGATGTTTGCAGACTGCTGAATCCTCACACGGGTTTAACTCTGGAAGTTGAGTGCACACATTGACAACCGTTCTGTTAGATAGCTGCGTTTTGGATTTAGAAGCAGATATTTCCCTGTGCTTACTGCTGTTTCTTCCATATGCCGGTAATGGGCTGAAAACGCCTGTTTTGGGACTCTGCAGAGAAAGTGTTTGCAGACTGCTGAATCCACACACGGGTTTAACTCTGGAAGTTGAGTGCACACATTGACAACCGTTCTGTTAGATAGCTGCGTTTTGGATTTAGAAGCAGATATTTCCCTGTGCTGACTGCTGTTTCTTCCATATGCCGGTAATGGGCTGAAAACGCCTGTTTTGGGACTCTGCAGAGAAAGTGTTTGCAGACTGCTGAATCCACACACGGGTTTAACTCTGGAAGTTGAGTGCACACATTGACAACCGTTCTGTTAGATAGCTGCGTTTTGGATTTAGAAGCAGATATTTCCCTGTGCTTACTGCTGTTTCTTCCATATGCCGGTAATGGGCTGAAAACGCCTGTTTTGGGACTCTGAAGAGAAGATGTTTGCAGACTGTTGAATCCACACACGGGTTTAACTCTGGAAGTTGAGTGCACACATTGACAACCGTTCTGTTAGATGGCTGCGTTTTGGATTTAGAAGCAGATATTTCCCTGTGCTTACTGCTGTTTCTTCCATATGCCGTTAATGGGCTGAAAACGCCTGGTTTGGGACTCTGCAGAGAAAGTGTTTGCAGACTGCTGAATCCACACACGGGTTTAACTCTGGAAGTTGAGTGCACACATTGACAACCGTTCTGTTAGATAGCTGCGTTTTGGATTTAGAAGCAGATATTTCCCTGTGCTTACATCTGTTTCTTCCATATGCCGGTAATGGGCTGAAAACGCCTGTTTTGGGACTCTGCAGAGAAAGTGTTTGCAGACTGCTGAATCCACACACGGGTTTAACTTTGGAAGTTGAGTGCACACATTGACAACCGTTCTGTTAGATAGCTGCGTTTTGGATTTAGAAGCAGATATTTCCCTGTGCTTACTGCTGTTTCTTCCATATGCCGGTAATGGGCTGAAAACGCCTGTTTTGGGACTCAGCAGAGAAAGTGTTTGCAGACTGCTGAATCCACACACGGGTTTAACTCTGGAAGTTGAGTGCACACATTGACAACCGTTCTGTTAGATAGCTGCGTTTTGGATTTAGAAGCAGATATTTCCCTGTGCTTACTGCTGTTTCTTCCGTATGCCGGTAATGGGCTGAAAACGCCTGTTTTGGGACTCTGCAGAGAAAGTGTTTGCAGACTGCTGAATCCACACACGGGTTTAACTCTGGAAGTTGAGTGCACACATTGACAACCGTTCTGTTAGATAGCTGCGTTTTGGATTTAGAACCAGATATTTCCCTGTGCTTACTGCTGTTTCTTCCATATGCCGGTAATGGGCTGAAAACGCCTGTTTTGGGACTCTGCAGAGAAAGTGTTTGCAGACTGCTGAATCCACACACGGGTTTAACTCTGGAAGTTGAGTGCGCACATTGACAACCGTTCTGTTAGATAGCTGCGTTTTGGATTTAGAAGCAGATATTTCCCTGTGCTTACTGCTGTTTCTTCCACATGCCGGTAATGGGCTGAAAACGCCTGTTTTGGGACTCTGCAGAGAAGATGTTTGCAGACTGCTGAATCCACACACGGGTTTAACTCTGGAAGTTGAGTGCACACATTGACAACCGTTCTGTTAGATAGCTGCGTTTTGGATTTAGAAGCAGATATTTCCCTGTGCTTACTGCTGTTTCTTCCATATGCCGGTAATGGGCTGAAAACGCCTGTTTTGGGACTCTGCAGAGAAAGTGTTTGCAGACTGCTGAATCCACACACGGGTTTAACTCTGGAAGTTGAGTGCACACATTGACAACCGTTCTGTTAGATACCTGCGTTTTGGATTTAGAAGCAGATATTTCCCTGTGCTTACTGCTGTTTCTTCCATATGCCGGTAATGGGCTGAAAACGCCTGTTTTGGGACTCTGCAGAGAAAGTGTTTGCAGACTGCTGAATCCACACACGGGTTTAACTCTGGAAGTTGAGTGCACACATTGACAACCGTTCTGTTAGATAGCTGCGTTTTGGATTTAGAAGCAGATATTTCCCTGTGCTTACTGCTGTTTCTTCCATATGCCGGTAATGGGCTGAAAACGCCTGTTTTGGGACTCTGCAGAGAAAGTCTCTGCAGACTGCTGAATCCACACACGGGTTTAACTCTGGAAGTTGAGTGCACACATTGACAACCGTTCTGTTAGATAGCTGCGTTTTGGATTTAGAAGCAGATATTTCCCTGTGCTTACTGCTGTTTCTTCCATATGCCGGTAATGGGCTGAAAACGCCTGTTTTGGGACTCTTCAGAGAAGATGTTTGCACACTGCTGAATCCACACACGGGTTTAACTCTGGAAATTGAGTGCACACATTGACAACCGTTCTGTTAGATAGCTGCGTTTTGGATTTAGAAGCAGATATTTCCCTGTGCTTACTGCTGTTTCTTCCATATGCCGGTAATGGGCTGAAAACGCCTGTTTTGGCACTCTGCAGAGAAAGTGTTTGCAGACTGCTGAATCCACACACGGGTTTAACTCTGTAAGTTGAGTGCACACATTGACAACCGTTCTGTTAGATAGCTGCGTTTTGGATTTAGAAGCAGATATTTCCCTGTGCTTACTGCTGTTTCTTCCATATGCCGGTAATGGGCTGAAAACGCCTGTTTTGGGACTCTGCAGAGAAGATGTTTGCAGACTGCTGAATCCACACACTGGTTTAACTCTGGAAGTTGAGTGTACACATTGACAACCGTTCTGTTAGATAGCTGCGTTTTGGATTTAGAAGCAGATATTTCCCTGTGCTGACTGCTGTTTCTTCCATATGCCGGTAATGGGCTGAAAACGCCTGTTTTGGGACTCTGCAGAGAAAGTGTTTGCAGACTGCTGAATCCACACACGGGTTTAACTCTGGAAGTTGAGTGCACACATTGACAACCGTTCTGTTAGATAGCTGCGTTTTGGATTTAGAAGCAGATATTTCCCTGTGCTTACTTCTGTTTCTTCCATATGCCGGTAATGGGCTGAAAACGCCTGTTTTGGGACTCTGCAGAGAAAGTGTTTGCAGACTGCTGAATCCACACACGGGTTTAACTCTGGAAGTTGAGTGCACACATTGACAACCGTTCTGTTAGATAGCTGCGTTTTGGATTTAGAAGCAGATATTTCCCTGTGCTTACTGCTGTTTCTTCCATATGCCGGTAATGGGCTGAAAACGCCTGTTTTGGGACTCAGCAGAGAAAGTGTTTGCAGACTGCTGAATCCACACACGGGTTTAACTCTGGAAGTTGAGTGCACACATTGACAACCGTTCTGTTAGATAGCTGCGTTTTGGATTTAGAAGCAGATATTTCCCTGTGCTTACTGCTGTTTCTTCCATATGCCGGTAATGGGCTGAAAACGCCTGTTTTGGGACTCTGCAGAGAAAGTGTTTGCAGACTGCTGAATCCACACACGGGTTTAACTCTGGAAGTTGAGTGCACACATTGACAACCGTTCTGTTAGATAGCTGCGTTTTGGATTTAGAAGCAGATATTTCCCTGTGCTTACTGCTGTTTCTTCCATATGCCGGTAATGGGCTGAAAACGCCTGGTTTGGGACTCTGCAGAGAAAGTGTTTGCAGACTGCTGAATGCACACACGGGTTTAACTCTGGAAGTTGAGTGCACACATTGACAACCGTTCTGTTAGATAGCTGCGTTTTGGATTTAGAAGCAGATATTTCCCTGTGCTTACTGCTGTTTCTTCCATATGCCGGTAATGGGCAGAAAACGCCTGTTTTCGGACTCTGCAGAGAAAGTGTTTGCAGACTGCTGAATCCACACACTGGTTTAACTCTGGAAGTTGAGTGCACACATTGACAACCGTTCTGTTACATGTCTGTGTTTTGGATTTAGAAGCAGATATTTCCCTGTGCTTACTGCTGTTTCTTCCATATGCCGGTAATGGGCTGAAAACGCCTGTTTTGGGACTCTGCAGAGAAGATGTTTGCAGACTGCTGAATCCACACACTGGTTTAACTCTGGAAGTTGAGTGCACACATTGACAACCGTTCTGTTAGATAGCTGCGTTTTGGATTTAGAAGCAGATATTTCCCTGTGCTTACTGCTGTTTCTTCCATATGCCGGTAATGGGCTGAAAACGCCTGTTTTGGGACTCTGCAGAGAAGATGTTTGCAGACTGCTGAATCCACACACGGGTTTAACTCTGGAAGTTGAGTGCACACATTGACAACCGTTCTGTTAGATAGCTGCGTTTTGGATTTAGAAGCAGATATTTCCCTGTGCTTACTGCTGTTTCTTCCATATGCCGGTAATGGGCTGAAAACGACTGGTTTGGGACTCTGCAGAGAAAGTGTTTGCAGACTGCTGAATCCACACACGGGTTTAACTCTGGAAGTTGAGTGCACACATTGACAACCGTTCTGTTAGATAGCTGCGTTTTGGATTTAGAAGCAGATATTTCCCTGTGCTTACTGCTGTTTCTTCCAAATGCCGGTAATAAGCTGAAAACGCCTGTTTTGGGACTCTGCAGAGAAAGTGTTTGCAGACTGCTGAATCCACACACGGGTTTAACTCTGGAAGTTGAGTGCACACATTGACAACCGCTCTGTTAGATAGCTGCGTTTTGGATTTAGAAGCAGATATTTCCCTGTGCTTACTGCTGTTTCTTCCATATGCCGGTAATGGGCTGAAAACGCCTGTTTTGGGACTCTGCAGAGAAAGTGTTTGCAGACTGCTGAATCCACACACGGGTTTAACTCTGGAAGTTGAGTGCACACATTGACAACCGTTCTGTTAGATAGCTGCGTTTTGGATTTAGAAGCAGATATTTCCCTGTGCTTACTGCTGTTTCTTCCATATGCCGGTAATGGGCTGAAAACGCCTGTTTTGGGACTCTGCAGAGAAGATGTTTGCAGACTGCTGAATCCACACACGGGTTTAACTCTGGAAGTTGAGTGCACACATTGACAACCGTTCTGTTAGATAGCTGCGTTTTGGATTTAGAAGCAGATATTTCCCTGTGCTGACTGCTGTTTCTTCCATATGCCGGTAATGGGCTGAAAACGCGTGGTTTGGGACTCTGCAGAGAAAGTGTTTGCAGACTGCTGAATCCACACACGGGTTTAACTCTGGAAGTTGAGTGCACACATTGACAACCGTTCTGTTAGATAGCTGCGTTTTGGATTTAGAAGCAGATATTTCCCTGTGCTTACTGCTGTTTCTTCCATATGCCGGTAATGGGCTGAAAACGTCTGTTTTGGGACTCTGCAGAAAAGATGTTTGGAGACTGCTGAATCCACACACGGGTTTAACTCTGGAAGTTGAGTGCACACATTGACAACCGTTCTGTTAGATAGCTGCGTTTTGGATTTAGAAGCAGATATTTCCCTGTGCTTACTGCTGTTTCTTCCATATGCCGGTAATGGGCTGAAAACGCCTGTTTTGGGACTCTGCAGAGAAAGTGTTTGCAGACTGCTGAATCCACACACGGGTTTAACTCTGGAAGTTGAGTGCACACATTGACAACCGTTCTGTTAGATAGCTGCGTTTTGGATTTAGAAGCAGATATTTCCCTGTGCTGACTGCTGTTTCTTCCATATGCCGGTAATGGGCTGAAAACGCCTGTTTTGGGACTCTTCAGAGAAGATGTTTGCACACTGCTGAATCCACACACGGGTTTAACTCTGGAAATTGAGTGCACACATTGACAACCGTTCTGTTAGATAGCTGCGTTTTGGATTTAGAAGCAGATATTTCCCTGTGCTTACTGCTGTTTCTTCCATATGCCGGTAATGGGCTGAAAACGCCTGGTTTGGGACTCTGCAGAGAAAGTGTTTGCAGACTGCTGAATCCACACACGGGTTTAACTCTGGAAGTTGAGTGCACACATTGACAACCGTTCTGTTAGATAGCTGCGTTTTGGATTTAGAAGCAGATATTTCCCTGTGCTTACTGCTGTTTCTTCCATATGCCGGTAATGGGCTGAAAACGCCTCTTTTGAGACTCTGCAGAGAAAGTGTTTGCAGACTGCTGAATCCACACACGGGTTTAACTCTGGAAGTTGAGTGCACACAATGACAACCGTTCTGTTAGATAGCTGCGTTTTGGATTTAGAAGCAGATATTTCCCTGTGCTTACTGCTGTTTCTTCCATATGCCGGTAATGGGCTGAAAACGCCTGTTTTGGGACTCTGCAGAGAAAGTGTTTGCAGACTGCTGAATCCACACACGGGTTTAACTCTGGAAGTTGAGTGCACACATTGACAACCGTTCTGTTAGATAGCTGCGTTTTGGATTTAGAAGAAGATATTTCCCTGTGCTTACTGCTGTTTCTTCCATATGCCGGTAATGGGCTGAAAACGCCTGTTTTGGCACTCTGCAGAGAAAGTGTTTGCAGACTGCTGAATCCACACACGGGTTTAACTCTGTAAGTTGAGTGCACACATTGACAACCGTTCTGTTAGATAGTTGCGTTTTGGATTTAGAAGCAGATATTTCCCTGTGCTTACTGCTGTTTCTTCCATATGCCGGTAATGGGCTGAAAACGCCTGTTTTGGGACTCTGCAGAGAAGATGTTTGCAGACTGCTGAATCCACACACTGGTTTAACTCTGGAAGTTGAGTGTACACATTGACAACCGTTCTGTTAGATAGCTGCGTTTTGGATTTAGAAGCAGATATTTCCCTGTGCTGACTGCTGTTTCTTCCATATGCCGGTAATGGGCTGAAAACGCCTGTTTTGGGACTCTGCAGAGAAAGTGTTTGCAGACTGCTGAATCCACACCCGGGTTTAACTCTGGAAGTTGAGTGCACACATTGACAACCGTTCTGTTAGATAGCTGCGTTTTGGATTTAGAAGCAGATATTTCCCTGTGCTTACTGCTGTTTCTTCCATATGCCGGTAATGGGCAGAAAACGCCTGTTTTGGGACTCTGCAGAGAAGATGTTTGCAGACTGCTGAATCCTCACACGGGTTTAACTCTGGAAGTTGAGTGCACACATTGACAACCGTTCTGTTAGATAGCTGCGTTTTGGATTTAGAAGCAGATATTTCCCTGTGCTTACTGCTGTTTCTTCCATATGCCGGTAATGGGCTGAAAACGCCTGTTTTGGGACTCTGCAGAGAAAGTGTTTGCAGACTGCTGAATCCACACACGGGTTTAACTCTGGAAGTTGAGTGCACACATTGACAACCGTTCTGTTAGATAGCTGCGTTTTGGATTTAGAAGCAGATATTTCCCTGTGCTGACTGCTGTTTCTTCCATATGCCGGTAATGGGCTGAAAACGCCTGTTTTGGGACTCTGCAGAGAAAGTGTTTGCAGACTGCTGAATCCACACACGGGTTTAACTCTGGAAGTTGAGTGCACACATTGACAACCGTTCTGTTAGATAGCTGCGTTTTGGATTTAGAAGCAGATATTTCCCTGTGCTTACTGCTGTTTCTTCCATATGCCGGTAATGGGCTGAAAACGCCTGTTTTGGGACTCTGAAGAGAAGATGTTTGCAGACTGTTGAATCCACACACGGGTTTAACTCTGGAAGTTGAGTGCACACATTGACAACCGTTCTGTTAGATGGCTGCGTTTTGGATTTAGAAGCAGATATTTCCCTGTGCTTACTGCTGTTTCTTCCATATGCCGTTAATGGGCTGAAAACGCCTGGTTTGGGACTCTGCAGAGAAAGTGTTTGCAGACTGCTGAATCCACACACGGGTTTAACTCTGGAAGTTGAGTGCACACATTGACAACCGTTCTGTTAGATAGCTGCGTTTTGGATTTAGAAGCAGATATTTCCCTGTGCTTACTTCTGTTTCTTCCATATGCCGGTAATGGGCTGAAAACGCCTGTTTTGGGACTCTGCAGAGAAAGTGTTTGCAGACTGCTGAATCCACACACGGGTTTAACTTTGGAAGTTGAGTGCACACATTGACAACCGTTCTGTTAGATAGCTGCGTTTTGGATTTAGAAGCAGATATTTCCCTGTGCTTACTGCTGTTTCTTCCATATGCCGGTAATGGGCTGAAAACGCCTGTTTTGGGACTCAGCAGAGAAAGTGTTTGCAGACTGCTGAATCCACACACGGGTTTAACTCTGGAAGTTGAGTGCACACATTGACAACCGTTCTGTTAGATAGCTGCGTTTTGGATTTAGAAGCAGATATTTCCCTGTGCTTACTGCTGTTTCTTCCGTATGCCGGTAATGGGCTGAAAACGCCTGTTTTGGGACTCTGCAGAGAAAGTGTTTGCAGACTGCTGAATCCACACACGGGTTTAACTCTGGAAGTTGAGTGCACACATTGACAACCGTTCTGTTAGATAGCTGCGTTTTGGATTTAGAACCAGATATTTCCCTGTGCTTACTGCTGTTTCTTCCATATGCCGGTAATGGGCTGAAAACGCCTGTTTTGGGACTCTGCAGAGAAAGTGTTTGCAGACTGCTGAATCCACACACGGGTTTAACTCTGGAAGTTGAGTGCGCACATTGACAACCGTTCTGTTAGATAGCTGCGTTTTGGATTTAGAAGCAGATATTTCCCTGTGCTTACTGCTGTTTCTTCCATATGCCGGTAATGGGCAGAAAACGCCTGTTTTCGGACTCTGCAGAGAAAGTGTTTGCAGACTGCTGAATCCACACACTGGTTTAACTCTGGAAGTTGAGTGCACACATTGACAACCGTTCTGTTACATGGCTGTGTTTTGGATTTAGAAGCAGATATTTCCCTGTGCTTACTGCTGTTTCTTCCATATGCCGGTAATGGGCTGAAAACGCCTGTTTTGGGACTCTGCAGAGAAGATGTTTGCAGACTGCTGAATCCACACACTGGTTTAACTCTGGAAGTTGAGTGCACACATTGACAACCGTTCTGTTAGATAGCTGCGTTTTGGATTTAGAAGCAGATATTTCCCTGTGCTTACTGCTGTTTCTTCCATATGCCGGTAATGGGCTGAAAACGCCTGTTTTGGGACTCTGCAGAGAAGATGTTTGCAGACTGCTGAATCCACACACGGGTTTAACTCTGGAAGTTGAGTGCACACATTGACAACCGTTCTGTTAGATAGCTGCGTTTTGGATTTAGAAGCAGATATTTCCCTGTGCTTACTGCTGTTTCTTCCATATGCCGGTAATGGGCTGAAAACGCCTGGTTTGGGACTCTGCAGAGAAAGTGTTTGCAGACTGCTGAATCCACACACGGGTTTAACTCTGGAAGTTGAGTGCACACATTGACAACCGTTCTGTTAGATAGCTGCGTTTTGGATTTAGAAGCAGATATTTCCCTGTGCTTACTGCTGTTTCTTCCAAATGCCGGTAATGGGCTGAAAACGCCTGTTTTGGGACTCTGCAGAGAAAGTGTTTGCAGACTGCTGAATCCACACACGGGTTTAACTCTGGAAGTTGAGTGCACACATTGACAACCGTTCTGTTAGATAGCTGCGTTTTGGATTTAGAAGCAGATATTTCCCTGTGCTTACTGCTGTTTCTTCCATATGCCGGTAATGGGCTGAAAACGCCTGTTTTGGGACTCTGCAGAGAAAGTGTTTGCAGACTGCTGAATCCACACACGGGTTTAACTCTGGAAGTTGAGTGCACACATTGACAAACGTTCTGTTAGATAGCTGCGTTTTGGATTTAGAAGCAGATATTTCCCTGTGCTTACTGCTGTTTCTTCCATATGCCGGTAATGGGCTGAAAACGTCTGTTTTGGGACTCTGCAGAGAAAGTCTCTGCAGACTGCTGAATTCACACTCGGGTTTAACTCTGGAAGTTGAGTGTACACATTGACAACCGTTCTGTTAGATAGCTGCGTTTTGGATTTAGAAGCAGATATTTCCCTGTGCTTACTGCTGTTTCTTCCATATGCCGGTAATGGGCTGAAAGCGCGTGGTTTGGGACTCTGCAGAGAAAGTGTTTGCAGACTGCTGAATCCACACACGGGTTTAACTCTGGAAGTTGAGTGCACACATTGACAACCGTTCTGTTAGATAGCTGCGTTTTGGATTTAGAAGCAGATATTTCCCTGTGCTTACTGCTGTTTCTTCCATATGCCGGTAATGGGCTGAAAACGCCTGTTTTGGGACTCTGCAGAGAAGATGTTTGCAGACTGCTGAATCCACTCACGGGTTTAACTCTGGAAGTTGAGTGCACACATTGACAACCGTTCTGTTAGATAGCTGCGTTTTGGATTTAGAAGCAGATATTTCCCTGTGCTTACTGCTGTTTCTTCCATATGCCGGTAATGGGCTGAAAACGCCTGGTTTGGGACTCTGCAGAGAAAGTGTTTGCAGACTGCTGAATCCACACACGGGTTTAACTCTGGAAGTTGAGTGCACACATTGACAACCGTTCTGTTAGATAGCTGCGTTTTGGATTTAGAAGCAGATATTTCCCTGTGCTTACTGCTGTTTCTTCCATATGCCGGTAATGGGCTGAAAACGCCTGTTTTGAGACTCTGCAGAGAAAGTGTTTGCAGACTGCTGAATCCACACACGGGTTTAACTCTGGAAGTTGAGTGCACACAATGACAACCGTTCTGTTAGATAGCTGCGTTTTGGATTTAGAAGCAGATATTTCCCTGTGCTTACTGCTGTTTCTTCCATATGCCGGTAATGGGCTGAAAACGCCTGTTTTGGGACTCTGCAGAGAAAGTGTTTGCAGACTGCTGAATCCACACACGGGTTTAACTCTGGAAGTTGAGTGCACACATTGACAACCGTTCTGTTAGATAGCTGCGTTTTGGATTTAGAAGAAGATATTTCCCTGTGCTTACTGCTGTTTCTTCCATATGCCGGTAATGGGCTGAAAACGCCTGTTTTGGCACTCTGCAGAGAAAGTGTTTGCAGACTGCTGAATCCACACACGGGTTTAACTCTGTAAGTTGAGTGCACACATTGACAACCGTTCTGTTAGATAGCTGCGTTTTGGATTTAGAAGCAGATATTTCACTGTGCTTACTGCTGTTTCTTCCATATGCCGGTAATGGGCTGAAAACGCCTGTTTTGGGACTCTGCAGAGAAGATGTTTGCAGACTGCTGAATCCACACACTCGTTTAACTCTGGAAGTTGAGTGTACACATTGACAACCGTTCTGTTAGATAGCTGCGTTTTGGATTTAGAAGCAGATATTTCCCTGTGCTGACTGCTGTTTCTTCCATATGCCGGTAATGGGCTGAAAACGCCTGTTTTGGGACTCTGCAGAGAAAGTGTTTGCAGACTGCTGAATCCACACACGGGTTTAACTCTGGAAGTTGAGTGCACACATTGACAACCGTTCTGTTAGATAGCTGCGTTTTGGATTTAGAAGCAGATATTTCCCTGTGCTTACTGCTGTTTCTTCCATATGCCGGTAATGGGCTGAAAACGCCTGTTTTGGGACTCTGCAGAGAAGATGTTTGCAGACTGCTGAATCCACACACGGGTTTAACTCTGGAAGTTGAGTGCACACATTGACAACCGTTCTGTTAGATAGCTGCGTTTTGGATTTAGAAGCAGATATTTCCCTGTGCTTACTGCTGTTTCTTCCATATGCCGGTAATGGGCTGAAAACGCCTGGTTTGGGACTCTGCAGAGAAAGTGTTTGCAGACTGCTGAATCCACACACGGGTTTACCTCTGGAAGTTGAGTGCACACATTGACAACCGTTCTGTTAGATAGCTGCGTTTTGGATTTAGAAGCAGATATTTCCCTGTGCTTACTTCTGTTTCTTCCATATGCCGGTAATGGGCTGAAAACGCCTGTTTTGGGACTCAGCAGAGAAAGTGTTTGCAGACTGCTGAATCCACACACGGGTTTAACTCTGGAAGTTGAGTGCACACATTGACAACCGTTCTGTTAGATAGCTGCGTTTTGGATTTAGAAGCAGATATTTCCCTGTGCTTACTGCTGTTTCTTCCATATGCCGGTAATGGGCTGAAAACGCCTGTTTTGGGACTCTGCAGAGAAAGTGTTTGCAGACTGCTGAATCCACACACGGGTTTAACTCTGGAAGTTGAGTGCACACATTGACAACCGTTCTGTTAGATAGCTGCGTTTTGGATTTAGAAGCAGATATTTCCCTGTGCTTACTACTGTTTCTTCCATATGCCGGTAATGGGCTGAAAACGCCTGTTTTGGGACTCTGCAGAGAAAGTGTTTGCAGACTGCTGAATCCACACACGGGTTTAACTCTTGAAGTTGAGTGCACACATTGACAACCGTTCTGTTAGATAGCTGCGTTTTGGATTTAGAAGCAGATATTTCCCTGTGCTTACTGCTGTTTCTTCCATATGCCGGTAATGGGCTGAAAACGCCTGTTTTGGGACTCTGCAGAGAAGATGTTTGCAGACTGCTGAATCCACACACGGGTTTAACTCTGGAAGTTGAGTGCACACATTGACAACCGTTCTGTTAGATAGCTGCGTTTTGGATTTAGAAGCAGATATTTCCCTGTGCTTACTGCTGTTTCTTCCATATGCCGGTAATGGGCTGAAAACGCCTGTTTTGGGACTCTGCAGAGAAAGTGTTTGCAGACTGCTGAATCCACACACGGGTTTAACTCTGGAAGTTGAGTGCACACATTGACAACCGTTCTGTTAGATAGCTGCGTTTTGGATTTAGAAGCAGATATTTCCCTGTGCTTACTGCTGTTTCTTCCAAATGCCGGTAATGAGCTGAAAACGCCTGTTTTGGGACTCTGCAGAGAAAGTGTTTGCAGACTGCTGAATCCACACACGGGTTTAACTCTGGAAGTTGAGTGCACACATTGACAACCGTTCTGTTAGATAGCTGCGTTTTGGATTTAGAAGCAGATATTTCCCTGTGCTTACTGCTGTTTCTTCCATATGCCGGTAATGGGCTGAAAACGCCTGTTTTGGGACTCTGCAGAGAAAGTGTTTGCAGACTGCTGAATCCACACACAGGTTTAACTCTGGAAGTTGAGTGCACACATTGACAAACGTTCTGTTAGATAGCTGCGTTTTGGATTTAGAAGCAGATATTTCCCTGTGCTTACTGCTGTTTCTTCCATATGCCGGTAATGGGCTGAAAACGCCTGTTTTGGGACTCTGCAGAGAAGATGTTTGCAGACTGCTGAATCCACACACGGGTTTAACTCTGGAAGTTGAGTGCACACATTGACAACCGTTCTGTTAGATAGCTGCGTTTTGGATTTAGAAGCAGATATTTCCCTGTGCTGACTGCTGTTTCTTCCATATGCCGGTAATGGGCTGAAAACGCGTGGTTTGGGACTCTGCAGAGAAAGTGTTTGCAGACTGCTGAATCCACACACGGGTTTCACTCTGGAAGTTGAGTGCACACATTGACAACCGTTCTGTTAGATAGCTGCGTTTTGGATTTAGAAGCAGATATTTCCCTGTGCTTACTGCTGTTTCTTCCATATGCCGGTAATGGGCTGAAAACGCCTGTTTTGGGACTCTGCAGAGAAGATGTTTGCAGACTGCTGAATCCACTCACGGGTTTAACTCTGGAAGTTGAGTGCACACATTGACAACCGTTCTGTTAGATAGCTGCGTTTTGGATTTAGAAGCAGATATTTCCCTGTGCTTACTGCTGTTTCTTCCATATGCCGGTAATGGGCTGAAATCGCCTGGTTTGGGACTCTGCAGAGAATGTGTTTGCAGACTGCTGAATCCACACACGGGTTTAACTCTGGAAGTTGAGTGCACACATTGACAACCGTTCTGTTAGATAGCTGCGTTTTGGATTTAGAAGCAGATATTTCCCTGTGCTTACTGCTGTTTCTTCCATATGCCCGTAATGGGCTGAAAACGCCTGTTTTGGCACTCTGCAGAGAAAGTGTTTGCAGACTGCTGAATCCACACACGGGTTTAACTCTGGAAGTTGAGTGCACACATTGACAACCGTTCTGTTAGATAGCTGCGTTTTGGATTTAGAAGCAGATATTTCCCTGTGCTTACTGCTGTTTCTTCCATATGCCGGTAATGGGCTGAAAACGCCTGTTTTGGGACTCTGCAGAGAAGATGTTTGCAGACTGCTGAATCCACACACTGGTTTAACTCTGGAAGTTGAGTGCACACATTGACAACCGTTCTGTTAGATAGCTGCGTTTTGGATTTAGAAGCAGATATTTCCCTGTGCTGACTGCTGTTTCTTCCATATGCCGGTAATGGGCTGAAAACGCCTGTTTTGGGACTCTGCAGAGAAAGTCTCTGCAGACTGCTGAATCCACACACGGGTTTAACTCTGGAAGTTGAGTGCACACATTGACAACCGTTCTGTTAGATAGCTGCGTTTTGGATTTAGAAGCAGATATTTCCCTGTGCTTACTGCTGTTTCTTCCATATGCCGGTAATGGGCAGAAAACGCCTGTTTTGGGACTCTGCAGAGAAAGTGTTTGCAGACTGCTGAATCCACACACGGGTTTAACTCTGGAAGTTGAGTGCACACATTGACAACCGTTCTGTTAGATAGCTGCGTTTTGGATTTAGAAGCAGATATTTCCCTGTGCTTACTGCTGTTTCTTCCATATGCCAGTAATGGGCTGAAAACGCCTGTTTTGGGACTCTGCAGAGAAAGTGTTTGCAGACTGCTGAATCCACACACGGGTTTAACTCTGGAAGTTGAGTGCACACATTGACAACCGTTCTGTTAGATAGCTGCGTTTTGGATTTAGAAGCAGATATTTCCCTGTGCTTACTGCTGTTTCTTCCATATGCCGGTAATGGGCTGAAAACGCCTGTTTTGGGACTCTGCAGAGAAGATATTTGCAGACTGCTGAATCCACACACGGGTTTAACTCTGGAAGTTGAGTGCACACATTGACAACCGTTCTGTTAGATAGCTGCGTTTTGGATTTAGAAGCAGATATTTCCCTGTGCTTACTGCTGTTTCTTCCATATGCCGGTAATGGGCTGAAAACGCCTGTTTTGGGACTCTGCAGAGAAAGTGTTTGCAGACTGCTGAATCCACACACGGGTTTAACTCTGGAAGTTGAGTGCACACAATGACAACCGTTCTGTTAGATAGCTGCGTTTTGGATTTAGAAGCAGATATTTCCCTGTGCTTACTGCTGTTTCTTCCATATGCCGGTAATGGGCTGAAAACGCCTGGTTTGGGACTCTGCAGAGAAAGTGTTTGCAGACTGCTGAATCCACACACGGGTTTAACTCTGGAAGTTGAGTGCACACATTGACAACCGTTCTGTTAGATAGCTGCGTTTTGGATTTAGAAGCAGATATTTCCCTGTGCTTACTGCTGTTTCTTCCAAATGCCGGTAATGGGCTGAAAACGCCTGTTTTGGGACTCTGGAGAGAAAGTGTTTGCAGACTGCTGAATCCACACACCGGTTTAACTCTGGAAGTTGAGTGCACACATTGACAACCGTTCTGTTAGATAGCTGCGTTTTGGATTTAGAAGCAGATATTTCCCTGTGCTTACTGCTGTTTCTTCCATATGCCGGTAATGGGCTGAAAACGCCTGTTTTGGGACTCTGCAGAGAAAGTGTTTGCAGACTGCTGAATCCACACACGGGTTTAACTCTGGAAGTTGAGTGCACACATTGACAAACGTTCTGTTAGATAGCTGCGTTTTGGATTTAGAAGCAGATATTTCCCTGTGCTTACTGCTGTTTCTTCCATATGCCGGTAATGGGCTGAAAACGCCTGTTTTGGGACTCTGCAGAGAAGATGTTTGCAGACTGCTGAATCCACACACGGGTTTAACTCTGGAAGTTGAGTGCACACATTGACAACCGTTCTGTTAGATAGCTGCGTTTTGGATTTAGAAGCAGATATTTCCCTGTGCTTACTGCTGTTTCTTCCATATGCCGGTAATGGGCTGAAAACGCGTGGTTTGGGACTCTGCAGAGAAAGTGTTTGCGGAATGCTGAATCCACACACGGGTTTAACTCTGGAAGTTGAGTGCACACATTGACAACCGTTCTGTTAGATAGCTGCGTTTTGGATTTAGAAGCAGATATTTCCCTGTGCTTACTGCTGTTTCTTCCATAAGCCGGTAATGGGCTGAAAACGCCTGTTTTGGGACTCTGCAGAGAAGATGTTTGCAGACTGCTGAATCCACTCACGGGTTTAACTCTGGAAGTTGAGTGCACACATTGACAACCGTTCTGTTAGACAGCTGCGTTTTGGATTTAGAAGCAGATATTTCCCTGTGCTTACTGCTGTTTCTTCCATATGCCGGTAATGGGCTGAAAACGCCTGGTTTGGGACTCTGCAGAGAAAGTGTTTGCAGACTGCTGAATCGACACACGGGTTTAACTCTGGAAGTTGAGTGCACACATTGACAACCGTTCTGTTAGATAGCTGCGTTTTGGATTTAGAAGCAGATATTTCCCTGTGCTTACTGCTGTTTCTTCCATATGCCGGTAATGGGCTGAAAACGCCTGTTTTGGCACTCTGCAGAGAAAGTGTTTGGAGACTGCTGAATCCACACACGGGTTTAACTCTGGAAGTTGAGTGCACACATTGACAACCGTTCTGTTAGATAGCTGCGTTTTGGATTAAGAAGCAGCTATTTCCCTGTGCTTACTGCTGTTTCTTCCATATGCCGGTAATGGGCTGAAAACGCCTGTTTTGGGACTCTGCAGAGAAGATGTTTGCAGACTGCTGAATCCACACACTGGTTTAACTCTGGAAGTTGAGTGCACACATTGACAACCGTTCTGTTAGATAGCTGCGTTTTGGATTTAGAAGCAGATATTTCCCTGTGCTGACTGCTGTTTCTTCCATATGCCGGTAATGGGCTGAAAACGCCTGTTTTGGGACTCTGCAGAGAAAGTGTTTGCAGACTGCTGAAGCCACACACGGGTTTAACTCTGGAAGTTGAGTGCACACATTGACAACCGTTCTGTTAGATAGCTGCGTTTTGGATTTAGAAGCAGATATTTCCCTGTGCTTACTGCTGTTTCTTCCATATGCCGGTAATGGGCTGAAAACGCCTGTTTTGGGACTCTGCAGAGAAAGTGTTTGCAGACTGCTGAATCCACACACGGGTTTAACTCTGGAAGTTGAGTGCACACATTGACAACCGTTCTGTTAGATAGCTGCGTTTTGGATTTAGAAGCAGATATTTCCCTGTGCTTACTGCTGTTTCTTCCATATGCCGGTAATGGGCTGAAAACGCCTGTTTTGGGACTCTGCAGAGAAGATGTTTGCAGACTGCTGAATCCACACACTGGTTTAACTCTGGAAGTTGAGTGCACACATTGACAACCGTTCTGTTAGATAGCTGCGTTTTGGATTTAGAAGCAGATATTTCCCTGTGCTTACTGCTGTTTCTTCCATATGCCGGTAATGGGCTGAAAACGCCTGTTTTGGGACTCTGCAGAGAAAGTCTCTGCAGACTGCTGAATCCACACACGGGTTTAACTCTGGAAGTTGAGTGCACACATTGACAACCGTTCTGTTAGATAGCTGCGTTTTGGATTTAGAAGCAGATATTTCCCTATGCTGACTGCTGTTTCTTCCATATGCCGGTAATGGGCTGAAAACGCCTGTTTTGGGACTCTGCAGAGAAAGTGTTTGCAGACTGCTGAATCCACACACGGGTTTAACTCTGGAAGTTGAGTGCACACATTGACAACCGTTCTGTTAGATAGCTGCGTTTTGGATTTAGAAGCAGATATTTCCCTGTGCTTACTGCTGTTTCTTCCATATGCCGGTAATGGGCTGAAAACGCCTGTTTTGGGACTCTGCAGAGAAAGTGTTTGCAGACTGCTGAATCCACACACGGGTTTAACTCTGGAAGTTGAGTGCACACATTGACAACCGTTCTGTTAGATAGCTGCGTTTTGGATTTAGAAGCAGATATTTCCCTGTGCTTACTGCTGTTTCTTCCATATGCCGGTAATGGGCTGAAAACGCCTGTTTTGGGACTCTGCAGAGAAAGTGTTTGCAGACTGCTGAATCCACACACGGGTTTAACTCTGGAAGTTGAGTGCACACATTGACAACCGTTCTGTTAGATAGCTGCGTTTTGGATTTAGAAGCAGATATTTCCCTGTGCTTACTGCTGTTTCTTCCATATGCCGGTAATGGGCTGAAAACGCCTGTTTTGGGACTCTGCAGAGAAGATGTTTGCAGACTGCTGAATCCACACACGGGTTTAACTCTGGAAGTTGAGTGCACACATTGACAACCGTTCTGTTAGATAGCTGCGTTTTGGATTTAGAAGCAGATATTTCCCTGTGCTTACTGCTGTTTCTTCCATATGCCGGTAATGGGCTGAAAACGCCTGTTTTGGGACTCTGCAGAGAAAGTGTTTGCAGACTGCTGAATCCACACACGGGTTTAACTCTGGAAGTTGAGTGCACACAATGACAACCGTTCTGTTAGATAGCTGCGTTTTGGATTTAGAAGCAGATATTTCCCTGTGCTTACTGCTGTTTCTTCCATATGCCGGTAATGGGCTGAAAACGCCTGGTTTGGGACTCTGCAGAGAAAGTGTTTGCAGACTGCTGAATCCACACACGGGTTTAACTCTGGAAGTTGAGTGCACACATTGACAACCGTTCTGTTAGATAGCTGCGTTTTGGATTTAGAAGCAGATATTTCCCTGTGCTTACTGCTGTTTCTTCCATATGCCGGTAATGGGCTGAAAACGCCTGTTTTGGGACTCTGCAGAGAAAGTGTTTGCAGACTGCTGAATCCACACACGGGTTTAACTCTGGAAGTTGAGTGCACACATTGACAACCGTTCTGTTAGATAGCTGCGTTTTGGATTTAGAAGCAGATATTTCCCTGTGCTTACTGCTGTTTCTTCCATATGCCGGTAATGGGCTGAAAACGCCTGTTTTGGGACTCTGCAGAGAAAGTGTTTGCAGACTGCTGAATCCACACACGGGTTTAACTCTGGAAGTTGAGTGCACACATTGACAAACGTTCTGTTAGATAGCTGCGTTTTGGATTTAGAAGCAGATATTTCCCTGTGCTTACTGCTGTTTCTTCCATATGCCGGTAATGGGCTGAAAACGCCTGTTTTGGGACTCTGCAGAGAAGATGTTTGCAGACTGCTGAATCCACACACGGGTTTAACTCTGGAAGTTGAGTGCACACATTGACAACCGTTCTGTTAGATAGCTGCGTTTTGGATTTAGAAGCAGATATTTCCCTGTGCTGACTGCTGTTTCTTCCATATGCCGGTAATGGGCTGAAAACGCGTGGTTTGGGACTCTGCAGAGAAAGTGTTTGCAGAATGCTGAATCCACACACGGGTTTAACTCTGGAAGTTGAGTGCACACATTGACAACCGTTCTGTTAGATAGCTGCGTTTTGGATTTAGAAGCAGATATTTCCCTGTGCTTACTGCTGTTTCTTCCATAAGCCGGTAATGGGCTGAAAACGCCTGTTTTGGGACTCTGCAGAGAAGATGTTTGCAGACTGCTGAATCCACTCACGGGTTTAACTCTGGAAGTTGAGTGCACAAATTGACAACCGTTCTGTTAGACAGCTGCGTTTTGGATTTAGAAGCAGATATTTCCCTGTGCTTACTGCTGTTTCTTCCATATGCCGGTAATGGGCTGAAAACGCCTGGTTTGGGACTCTGCAGAGAAAGTGTTTGCAGACTGCTGAATCGACACACGGGTTTAACTCTGGAAGTTGAGTGCACACATTGACAACCGTTCTGTTAGATAGCTGCGTTTTGGATTTAGAAGCAGATATTTCCCTGTGCTTACTGCTGTTTCTTCCATATGCCGGTAATGGGCTGAAAACGCCTGTTTTGGCACTCTGTAGAGAAAGTGTTTGCAGACTGCTGAATCCACACACGGGTTTAACTCTGGAAGTTGAGTGCACACATTGACAACCGTTCTGTTAGATAGCTGCGTTTTGGATTTAGAAGCAGCTATTTCCCTGTGCTTACTGCTGTTTCTTCCATATGCCGGTAATGGGCTGAAAACGCCTGTTTTGGGACTCTGCAGAGAAGATGTTTGCAGACTGCTGAATCCACACACTGGTTTAACTCTGGAAGTTGAGTGCACACATTGACAACAGTTCTGTTAGATAGCTGCGTTTTGGATTTAGAAGCAGATATTTCCCTGTGCTGACTGCTGTTTCTTCCATATGCCGGTAATGGGCTGAAAACGCCTGTTTTGGGACTCTGCAGAGAAAGTGTTTGCAGACTGCTGAATCCACACACGGGTTTAACTCTGGAAGTTGAGTGCACACATTGACAACCGTTCTGTTAGATAGCTGCGTTTTGGATTTAGAAGCAGATATTTCCCTGTGCTGACTACTGTTTCTTCCATATGCCGGTAATGGGCTGAAAACGCCTGTTTTGGGACTCTGCAGAGAAAGTGTTTGCAGACTGCTGAAGCCACACACGGGTTTAACTCTGGAAGTTGAGTGCACACATTGACAACCGTTCTGTTAGATAGCTGCGTTTTGGATTTAGAAGCAGATATTTCCCTGTGCTTACTGCTGTTTCTTCCATATGCCGGTAATGGGCTGAAAACGCCTGTTTTGGGACTCTGCAGAGAAGATGTTTGCAGACTGCTGAATCCACACACGGGTTTAACTCTGGAAGTTGAGTGCACACATTGACAACCGTTCTGTTAGATAGCTGCGTTTTGGATTTAGAAGCAGATATTTCCCTGTGCTGACTGCTGTTTCTTCCATATGCCGGTAATGGGCTGAAAACGCGTGGTTTGGGACTCTGCAGAGAAAGTGTTTGCAGACTGCTGAATCCACACACGGGTTTAACTCTGGAAGTTGAGTGCACACATTGACAACCGTTCTGTTAGATAGCTGCGTTTTGGATTTAGAAGCAGATATTTCCCTGTGCTTACTGCTGTTTCTTCCATATGCCGGTAATGGGCTGAAAACGCCTGTTTTGGCACTCTGCAGAGAAAGTGTTTGCAGACTGCTGAATCCACACACGGGTTTAACTCTGGAAGTTGAGTGCACACATTGACAACCGTTCTGTTAGATAGCTGCGTTTTGGATTAAGAAGCAGCTATTTCCCTGTGCTTACTGCTGTTTCTTCCATATGCCGGTAATGGGCTGAAAACGCCTGTTTTGGGACTCTGCAGAGAAGATGTTTGCAGACTGCTGAATCCACACACTGGTTTAACTCTGGAAGTTGAGTGCACACATTGACAACCGTTCTGTTAGATAGCTGCGTTTTGGATTTAGAAGCAGATATTTCCCTGTGCTGACTGCTGTTTCTTCCATATGCCGGTAATGGGCTGAAAACGCCTGTTTTGGGACTCTGCAGAGAAAGTGTTTGCAGACTGCTGAAGCCACACACGGGTTTAACTCTGGAAGTTGAGTGCACACATTGACAACCGTTCTGTTAGATAGCTGCGTTTTGGATTTAGAAGCAGATATTTCCCTGTGCTTACTGCTGTTTCTTCCATATGCCGGTAATGGGCTGAAAACGCCTGTTTTGGGACTCTGCAGAGAAGATGTTTGCAGACTGCTGAATCCACACACGGGTTTAACTCTGGAAGTTGAGTGCACACATTGACAACCGTTCTGTTAGATAGCTGCGTTTTGGATTTAGAAGCAGATATTTCCCTGTGCTGACTGCTGTTTCTTCCATATGCCGGTAATGGGCTGAAAACGCGTGGTTTGGGACTCTGCAGAGAAAGTGTTTGCAGACTGCTGAATCCACACACGGGTTTAACTCTGGAAGTTGAGTGCACACATTGACAACCGTTCTGTTAGATAGCTGCGTTTTGGATTTAGAAGCAGATATTTCCCTGTGCTTACTGCTGTTTCTTCCATATGCCGGTAATGGGCTGAAAACGCCTGTTTTGGGACTCTGCAGAGAAGATGTTTGCAGAATGCTGAATCCACTCACGGGTTTAACTCTGGAAGTTGAGTGCACACATTGACAACCGTTCTGTTAGATAGCTGCGTTTTGGATTTAGAAGCAGATATTTCCCTGTGCTTACTGCTGTTTCTTCCATATGCCGGTAATGGGCTGAAAACGCCTGTTTTGGCACTCTGCAGAGAAAGTGTTTGCAGACTGCTGAATCCACACACGGGTTTAACTCTGGAAGTTGAGTGCACACATTGACAACCGTTCTGTTAGATAGCTGCCTTTTGGATTTAGAAGCAGATATTTCCCTGTGCTTACTGCTGTTTCTTCCATATGCCGGTAATGGGCTGAAAACGCCTGTTTGGGGACTCTGCAGAGAAGATGTTTGCAGACTGCTGAATCCACACACTGGTTTAACTCTGGAAGTTGAGTGCACACATTGACAACCGTTCTGTTAGATAGCTGCGTTTTGGATTTAGAAGCAGATATTTCCCTGTGCTGACTGCTGTTTCTTCCATATGCCGGTAATGGGCTGAAAACGCCTGTTTTGGGACTCTGCAGAGAAAGTCTCTGCAGACTGCTGAATCCACACACGGGTTTAACTCTGGAAGTTGAGTGCACACATTGACAACCGTTCTGTTAGATAGCTGCGTTTTGGATTTAGAAGCAGATATTTCCCTATGCTGACTTTTGTTTCTTCCATATGCCGGTAATGGGCTGAAAACGCCTGTTTTGGGACTCTGCAGAGAAAGTGTTTGCAGACTGCTGAATCCACACACGGGTTTAACTCTGGAAGTTGAGTGCACACATTGACAACCGTTCTGTTAGATAGCTGCGTTTTGGATTTAGAAGCAGATATTTCCCTGTGCTTACTGCTGTTTCTTCCATATGCCGGTAATGGGCTGAAAACGCCTGTTTTGGGACTCTGCAGAGAAAGTGTTTGCAGACTGCTGAATCCACACACGGGTTTAACTCTGGAAGTTGAGTGCACACATTGACAACCGTTCTGTTAGATAGCTGCGTTTTGGATTTAGAAGCAGATATTTCCCTGTGCTTACTGCTGTTTCTTCCATATGCCGGTAATGGGCTGAAAACGCCTGTTTTGGGACTCTGCAGAGAAAGTGTTTGCAGACTGCTGAATCCACACACGGGTTTAACTCTGGAAGTTGAGTGCACACATTGACAACCATTCTGTTAGATAGCTGCGTTTTGGATTTAGAAGCAGATATTTCCCTGTGCTTACTGCTGTTTCTTCCATATGCCGGTAATGGGCTGAAAACGCCTGTTTTGGGACTCTGCAGAGAAGATGTTTGCAGACTGCTGAATCCACACACGGGTTTAACTCTGGAAGTTGAGTGCACACATTGACAACCGTTCTGTTAGATAGCTGCGTTTTGGATTTAGAAGCAGATATTTCCCTGTGCTTACTGCTGTTTCTTCCATATGCCGGTAATGGGCTGAAAACGCCTGGTTTGGGACTCTGCAGAGAAAGTGTTTGCAGACTGCTGAATCGACACACGGGTTTAACTCTGGAAGTTGAGTGCACACATTGACAACCGTTCTGTTAGATAGCTGCGTTTTGGATTTAGAAGCAGATATTTCCCTGTGCTTACTGCTGTTTCTTCCATATGCCGGTAATGGGCTGAAAACGCCTGTTTTGGCACTCTGTAGAGAAAGTGTTTGCAGACTGCTGAATCCACACACGGGTTTAACTCTGCAAGTTGAGTGCACACATTGACAACCGTTCTGTTAGATAGCTGCGTTTTGGATTTAGAAGCAGCTATTTCCCTGTGCTTACTGCTGTTTCTTCCATATGCCGGTAATGGGCTGAAAACGCCTGTTTTGGGACTCTGCAGAGAAGATGTTTGCAGACTGCTGAATCCACACACTGGTTTAACTCTGGAAGTTGAGTGCACACATTGACAACCGTTCTGTTAGATAGCTGCGTTTTGGATTTAGAAGCAGATATTTCCCTGTGCTGACTGCTGTTTCTTCCATATGCCGGTAATGGGCTGAAAACGCCTGTTTTGGGACTCTGCAGAGAAAGTGTTTGCAGACTGCTGAATCCACACACGGGTTTAACTCTGGAAGTTGAGTGCACACATTGACAACCGTTCTGTTAGATAGCTGCGTTTTGGATTTAGAAGCAGATATTTCCCTGTGCTGACTACTGTTTCTTCCATATGCCGGTAATGGGCTGAAAACGCCTGTTTTGGGACTCTGCAGAGAAAGTGTTTGCAGACTGCTGAATCCACACACGGGTTTAACTCTGGAAGTTGAGTGCACACATTGACAACCGTTCTGTTAGATAGCTGCGTTTTGGATTTAGAAGCAGATATTTCCCTGTGCTTACTGCTGTTTCTTCCATATGCCGGTAATGGGCTGAAAACGCCTGTTTTGGGACTCTGCAGAGAAGATGTTTGCAGACTGCTGAATCCACACACGGGTTTAACTCTGGAAGTTGAGTGCACACATTGACAACCGTTCTGTTAGATAGCTGCGTTTTGGATTTAGAAGCAGATATTTCCCTGTGCTGACTGCTGTTTCTTCCATATGCCGGTAATGGGCTGAAAACGCGTGGTTTGGGACTCTGCAGAGAAAGTGTTTGCAGACTGCTGAATCCACACACGGGTTTAACTCTGGAAGTTGAGTGCACACATTGACAACCGTTCTGTTAGATAGCTGCGTTTTGGATTTAGAAGCAGATATTTCCCTGTGCTTACTGCTGTTTCTTCCATATGCCGGTAATGGGCTGAAAACGCCTGTTTTGGGACTCTGCAGAGAAGATGTTTGCAGAATGCTGAATCCACTCACGGGTTTAACTCTGGAAGTTGAGTGCACACATTGACAACCGTTCTGTTAGATAGCTGCGTTTTGGATTTAGAAGCAGATATTTCCCTGTGCTTACTGCTGTTTCTTCCATATGCCGGTAATGGGCTGAAAACGCCTGTTTTGGCACTCTGCAGAGAAAGTGTTTGCAGACTGCTGAATCCACACACGGGTTTAACTCTGGAAGTTGAGTGCACACATTGACAACCGTTCTGTTAGATAGCTGCGTTTTGGATTTAGAAGCAGATATTTCCCTGTGCTTACTGCTGTTTCTTCCATATGCCGGTAATGGGCTGAAAACGCCTGTTTTGGGACTCTGCAGAGAAGATGTTTGCAGACTGCTGAATCCACACACGGGTTTAACTCTGGAAGTTGAGTGCACACATTGACAACCGTTCTGTTAGATAGCTGCGTTTTGGATTTAGAAGCAGATATTTCCCTGTGCTTACTGCTGTTTCTTCCATATGCCAGTAATGGGCTGAAAACGCCTGGTTTGGGACTCTGCAGAGAAAGTGTTTGCAGACTGCTGAATCCACACACGGGTTTAACTCTGGAAGTTGAGTGCACACATTGACAACCGTTCTGTTAGATAGCTGCGTTTTGGATTTAGAAGCAGATATTTCCCTGTGCTTACTGCTGTTTCTTCCACATGCCGGTAATGGGCTGAAAACGCCTGTTTTGGGACTCTGCAGAGAAGATGTTTGCAGACTGCTGAATCCACACACGGGTTTAACTCTGGAAGTTGAGTGCACACATTGACAACCGTTCTGTTAGATAGCTGCGTTTTGGATTTAGAAGCAGATATTTCCCTGTGCTTACTGCTGTTTCTTCCATATGCCGGTAATGGGCTGAAAACGCCTGTTTTGGGACTCTGCAGAGAAAGTGTTTGCAGACTGCTGAATCCACACACGGGTTTAACTCTGGAAGTTGAGTGCACACAATGACAACCGTTCTGTTAGATAGCTGCGTTTTGGATTTAGAAGCAGATATTTCCCTGTGCTTACTGCTGTTTCTTCCATATGCCGGTAATGGGCTGAAAACGCCTGGTTTGGGACTCTGCAGAGAAAGTGTTTGCAGACTGCTGAATCCACACACGGGTTTAACTCTGGAAGTTGAGTGCACACATTGACAACCGTTCTGTTAGATAGCTGCGTTTTGGATTTAGAAGCAGATATTTCCCTGTGCTTACTGCTGTTTCTTCCAAATGCCGGTAATGGGCTGAAAACGCCTGTTTTGGGATTCTGCAGAGAAAGTGTTTGCAGACTGCTGAATCCACACACGGGTTTAACTCTGGAAGTTGAGTGCACACATTGACAACCGTTCTGTTAGATAGCTGCGTTTTGGATTTAGAAGCAGATATTTCCCTGTGCTTACTGCTGTTTCTTCCATATGCCGGTAATGGGCTGAAAACGCCTGTTTTGGGACTCTGCAGAGAAAGTGTTTGCAGACTGCTGAATCCACACACGGGTTTAACTCTGGAAGTTGAGTGCACACATTGACAACCGTTCTGTTAGATAGCTGCGTTTTGGATTTAGAAGCAGATATTTCCCTGTGCTTACTGCTGTTTCTTCCATATGCCGGTAATGGGCTGAAAACGCCTGTTTTGGGACTCTGCAGAGAAGATGTTTGCAGACTGCTGAATCCACACACGGGTTTAACTCTGGAAGTTGAGTGCAGACATTGACAACCGTTCTGTTAGATAGCTGCGTTTTGGATTTAGAAGCAGATATTTCCCTGTGCTTACTGCTGTTTCTTCCATATGCCGGTAATGGGCTGAAAACGCGTGGTTTGGGACTCTGCAGAGAAAGTGTTTGCAGACTGCTGAATCCACACACGGGTTTAACTCTGGAAGTTGAGTGCACACATTGACAACCGTTCTGTTAGATAGCTGCGTTTTGGATTTAGAAGCAGATATTTCCCTGTGCTTACTGCTGTTTCTTCCATATGCCGGTAATGGGCTGAAAACGCCTGTTTTGGGACTCTGCAGAGAAGATGTTTGCAGAATGCTGAATCCACTCACGGGTTTAACTCTGGAAGTTGAGTGCACACATTGACAACCGTTCTGTTAGATAGCTGCGTTTTGGATTTAGAAGCAGATATTTCCCTGTGCTTACTGCTGTTTCTTCCATATGCCGGTAATGGGCTGAAAACGCCTGGTTTGGGACTCTGCAGAGAATGTGTTTGCAGACTGCTGAATCCACACACGGGTTTAACTCTGGAAGTTGAGTGCACACATTGACAACCGTTCTGTTCGATAGCTGCGTTTTGGATTTAGAAGCAGATATTTCCCTGTGCTTACTGCTGTTTCTTCCATATGCCGGTAATGGGCTGAAAACGCCTGTTTTGGGACTCTGCAGAGAAAGTGTTTGCAGACTGCTGAATCCACACACGGGTTTAACTCTGGAAGTTGAGTGCACACATTGACAACCGTTCTGTTAGATAGCTGCGTTTTGGATTTAGAAGCAGATATTTCCCTGTGCTTACTGCTGTTTCTTCCATATGCCGGTAATGGGCTGAAAACGCCTGTTTTGGGACTCTGCAGAGAAGATGTTTGCAGACTGCTGAATCCACACACTGGTTTAACTCTGGAAGTTGAGTGCACACATTGACAACCGTTCTGTTAGATAGCTGCGTTTTGGATTTAGAAGCAGATATTTCCCTGTGCTGACTGCTGTTTCTTCCATATGCCGGTAATGGGCTGAAAACGCCTGTTTTGGGACTCTGCAGAGAAAGTGTTTGCAGACTGCTGAATCCACACACGGGTTTAACTCTGGAAGTTGAGTGCACACATTGACAACCGTTCTGTTAGATAGCTGCGTTTTGGATTTAGAAGCAGATATTTCCCTGTGCTGACTGCTGTTTCTTCCATATGCCGGTAATGGGCTGAAAACGCCTGTTTTGGGACTCTGCAGAGAAAGTGTTTGCAGACTGCTGAATCCACACACGGGTTTAACTCTGGAAGTTGAGTGCACACATTGACAACCGTTCTGTTAGATAGCTGCGTTTTGGATTTAGAAGCAGATATTTCCCTGTGCTTACTGCTGTTTCTTCCATATGCCGGTAATGGGCTGAAAACGCCTGTTTTGGGACTCTGCAGAGAAAGTGTTTGCAGACTGCTGAATCCACACACGGGTTTAACTCTGGAAGTTGAGTGCACACATTGACAACCGTTCTGTTAGATAGCTGCGTTTTGGATTTAGAAGCAGATATTTCCCTGTGCTTACTGCTGTTTCTTCCATATGCCGGTAATGGGCTGAAAACGCCTGTTTTGGCACTCTGCAGAGAAAGTGTTTGCAGACTGCTGAATCCACACACGGGTTTAACTCTGGAAATTGAGTGAACACATTGACAACCGTTCTGTTAGATAGCTGCGTTTTGGATTTAGAAGCAGATATTTCCCTGTGCTTACTGCTGTTTCTTCCATATGCCGGTAATGGGCTGAAAACGCCTGTTTTGGGACTCTGCAGAGAAGATGTTTGCAGACTGCTGAATCCACACACGGGTTTAACTCTGGAAGTTGAGTGCACACATTGACAACCGTTCTGTTAGATAGCTGCGTTTTGGATTTAGAAGCAGATATTTCCCTGTGCTTACTGCTGTTTCTTCCATATGCCGGTAATGGGCTGAAAACGCCTGGTTTGGGACTCTGCAGAGAAAGTGTTTGCAGACTGCTGAATCCACACACGGGTTTAACTCTGGAAGTTGAGTGCACACATTGACAACCGTTCTGTTAGATAGCTGCGTTTTGGATTTAGAAGCAGATATTTCCCTGTGCTTACTGCTGTTTCTTCCATATGCCGGTAATGGGCTGAAAACGCCTGTTTTGGGACTCTGCAGAGAAAGTCTCTGCAGACTGCTGAATCCACACACGGGTTTAACTCTGGAAGTTGAGTGCACACATTGACAACCGTTCTGTTAGATAGCTGCGTTTTGGATTTAGAAGCAGATATTTCCCTGTGCTTACTGCTGTTTCTTCCATATGCCGGTAATGGGCTGAAAACGCCTGTTTTGGGACTCTGCAGAGAAAGTGTTTGCAGACTGCTGAATCCACACACGGGTTTAACTCTGGAAGTTGAGTGCACACATTGACAAACGTTCTGTTAGATAGCTGCGTTTTGGATTTAGAAGCAGATATTTCCCTGTGCTTACTGCTGTTTCTTCCATATGCCGGTAATGGGCTGAAAACGCCTGTTTTGGGACTCTGCAGAGAAGATGTTTGCAGACTGCTGAATCCACACACGGGTTTAACTCTGGAAGTTGAGTGCACACATTGACAACCGTTCTGTTAGATAGCTGCGTTTTGGATTTAGAAGCAGATATTTCCCTGTGCTGACTGCTGTTTCTTCCATATGCCGGTAATGGGCTGAAAACGCGTGGTTTGGGACTCTGCAGAGAAAGTGTTTGCAGAATGCTGAATCCACACACGGGTTTAACTCTGGAAGTTGAGTGCACACATTGACAACCGTTCTGTTAGATAGCTGCGTTTTGGATTTAGAAGCAGATATTTCCCTGTGCTTACTGCTGTTTCTTCCATAAGCCGGTAATGGGCTGAAAACGCCTGTTTTGGGACTCTGCAGAGAAGATGTTTGCAGACTGCTGAATCCACTCACGGGTTTAACTCTGGAAGTTGAGTGCACAAATTGACAACCGTTCTGTTAGACAGCTGCGTTTTGGATTTAGAAGCAGATATTTCCCTGTGCTTACTGCTGTTTCTTCCATATGCCGGTAATGGGCTGAAAACGCCTGGTTTGGGACTCTGCAGAGAAAGTGTTTGCAGACTGCTGAATCGACACACGGGTTTAACTCTGGAAGTTGAGTGCACACATTGACAACCGTTCTGTTAGATAGCTGCGTTTTGGATTTAGAAGCAGATATTTCCCTGTGCTTACTGCTGTTTCTTCCATATGCCGGTAATGGGCTGAAAACGCCTGTTTTGGCACTCTGTAGAGAAAGTGTTTGCAGACTGCTGAATCCACACACGGGTTTAACTCTGGAAGTTGAGTGCACACATTGACAACCGTTCTGTTAGATAGCTGCGTTTTGGATTTAGAAGCAGCTATTTCCCTGTGCTTACTGCTGTTTCTTCCATATGCCGGTAATGGGCTGAAAACGCCTGTTTTGGGACTCTGCAGAGAAGATGTTTGCAGACTGCTGAATCCACACACTGGTTTAACTCTGGAAGTTGAGTGCACACATTGACAACCGTTCTGTTAGATAGCTGCGTTTTGGATTTAGAAGCAGATATTTCCCTGTGCTGACTGCTGTTTCTTCCATATGCCGGTAATGGGCTGAAAACGCCTGTTTTGGGACTCTGCAGAGAAAGTGTTTGCAGACTGCTGAATCCACACACGGGTTTAACTCTGGAAGTTGAGTGCACACATTGACAACCGTTCTGTTAGATAGCTGCGTTTTGGATTTAGAAGCAGATATTTCCCTGTGCTGACTACTGTTTCTTCCATATGCCGGTAATGGGCTGAAAACGCCTGTTTTGGGACTCTGCAGAGAAAGTGTTTGCAGACTGCTGAAGCCACACACGGGTTTAACTCTGGAAGTTGAGTGCACACATTGACAACCGTTCTGTTAGATAGCTGCGTTTTGGATTTAGAAGCAGATATTTCCCTGTGCTTACTGCTGTTTCTTCCATATGCCGGTAATGGGCTGAAAACGCCTGTTTTGGGACTCTGCAGAGAAGATGTTTGCAGACTGCTGAATCCACACACGGGTTTAACTCTGGAAGTTGAGTGCACACATTGACAACCGTTCTGTTAGATAGCTGCGTTTTGGATTTAGAAGCAGATATTTCCCTGTGCTGACTGCTGTTTCTTCCATATGCCGGTAATGGGCTGAAAACGCGTGGTTTGGGACTCTGCAGAGAAAGTGTTTGCAGACTGCTGAATCCACACACGGGTTTAACTCTGGAAGTTGAGTGCACACATTGACAACCGTTCTGTTAGATAGCTGCGTTTTGGATTTAGAAGCAGATATTTCCCTGTGCTTACTGCTGTTTCTTCCATATGCCGGTAATGGGCTGAAAACGCCTGTTTTGGGACTCTGCAGAGAAGATGTTTGCAGAATGCTGAATCCACTCACGGGTTTAACTCTGGAAGTTGAGTGCACACATTGACAACCGTTCTGTTAGATAGCTGCGTTTTGGATTTAGAAGCAGATATTTCCCTGTGCTTACTGCTGTTTCTTCCATATGCCGGTAATGGGCTGAAAACGCCTGTTTTGGCACTCTGCAGAGAAAGTGTTTGCAGACTGCTGAAGCCACACACGGGTTTAACTCTGGAAGTTGAGTGCACACATTGACAACCGTTCTGTTAGATAGCTGCGTTTTGGATTTAGAAGCAGATATTTCCCTGTGCTTACTGCTGTTTCTTCCATATGCCGGTAATGGGCTGAAAACGCCTGTTTTGGGACTCTGCAGAGAAGATGTTTGCAGACTGCTGAATCCACACACGGGTTTAACTCTGGAAGTTGAGTGCACACATTGACAACCGTTCTGTTAGATAGCTGCGTTTTGGATTTAGAAGCAGATATTTCCCTGTGCTTACTGCTGTTTCTTCCATATGCCAGTAATGGGCTGAAAACGCCTGGTTTGGGACTCTGCAGAGAAAGTGTTTGCAGACTGCTGAATCCACACACGGGTTTAACTCTGGAAGTTGAGTGCACACATTGACAACCGTTCTGTTAGATAGCTGCGTTTTGGATTTAGAAGCAGATATTTCCCTGTGCTTACTGCTGTTTCTTCCACATGCCGGTAATGGGCTGAAAACGCCTGTTTTGGGACTCTGCAGAGAAGATGTTTGCAGACTGCTGAATCCACACACGGGTTTAACTCTGGAAGTTGAGTGCACACATTGACAACCGTTCTGTTAGATAGCTGCGTTTTGGATTTAGAAGCAGATATTTCCCTGTGCTTACTGCTGTTTCTTCCATATGCCGGTAATGGGCTGAAAACGCCTGTTTTGGGACTCTGCAGAGAAAGTGTTTGCAGACTGCTGAATCCACACACGGGTTTAACTCTGGAAGTTGAGTGCACACAATGACAACCGTTCTGTTAGATAGCTGCGTTTTGGATTTAGAAGCAGATATTTCCCTGTGCTTACTGCTGTTTCTTCCATATGCCGGTAATGGGCTGAAAACGCCTGGTTTGGGACTCTGCAGAGAAAGTGTTTGCAGACTGCTGAATCCACACACGGGTTTAACTCTGGAAGTTGAGTGCACACATTGACAACCGTTCTGTTAGATAGCTGCGTTTTGGATTTAGAAGCAGATATTTCCCTGTGCTTACTGCTGTTTCTTCCAAATGCCGGTAATGGGCTGAAAACGCCTGTTTTGGGATTCTGCAGAGAAAGTGTTTGCAGACTGCTGAATCCACACACGGGTTTAACTCTGGAAGTTGAGTGCACACATTGACAACCGTTCTGTTAGATAGCTGCGTTTTGGATTTAGAAGCAGATATTTCCCTGTGCTTACTGCTGTTTCTTCCATATGCCGGTAATGGGCTGAAAACGCCTGTTTTGGGACTCTGCAGAGAAAGTGTTTGCAGACTGCTGAATCCACACACGGGTTTAACTCTGGAAGTTGAGTGCACACATTGACAACCGTTCTGTTAGATAGCTGCGTTTTGGATTTAGAAGCAGATATTTCCCTGTGCTTACTGCTGTTTCTTCCATATGCCGGTAATGGGCTGAAAACGCCTGTTTTGGGACTCTGCAGAGAAGATGTTTGCAGACTGCTGAATCCACACACGGGTTTAACTCTGGAAGTTGAGTGCAGACATTGACAACCGTTCTGTTAGATAGCTGCGTTTTGGATTTAGAAGCAGATATTTCCCTGTGCTTACTGCTGTTTCTTCCATATGCCGGTAATGGGCTGAAAACGCGTGGTTTGGGGACTCTGCAGAGAAAGTGTTTGCAGACTGCTGAATCCACACACGGGTTTAACTCTGGAAGTTGAGTGCACACATTGACAACCGTTCTGTTAGATAGCTGCGTTTTGGATTTAGAAGCAGATATTTCCCTGTGCTTACTGCTGTTTCTTCCATATGCCGGGTAATGGGCTGAAAACGCCTGTTTTGGGACTCTGCAGAGAAGATGTTTGCAGAATGCTGAATCCACTCACGGGTTTAACTCTGGAAGTTGAGTGCACACATTGACAACCGTTCTGTTAGATAGCTGCGTTTTGGATTTAGAAGCAGATATTTCGCTGTGCTTACTGCTGTTTCTTCCATATGCCGGTAATGGGCTGAAAACGCCTGGTTTGGGACTCTGCAGAGAATGTGTTTGCAGACTGCTGAATCCACACACGGGTTTAACTCTGGAAGTTGAGTGCACACATTGACAACCGTTCTGTTAGATAGCTGCGTTTTGGATTTAGAAGCAGATATTTCCCTGTGCTTACTGCTGTTTCTTCCATATGCCGGTAATGGGCTGAAAACGCCTGTTTTGGGACTCTGCAGAGAAAGTGTTTGCAGACTGCTGAATCCACACACGGGTTTAACTCTGGAAGTTGAGTGCACACATTGACAACCGTTCTGTTAGATAGCTGCGTTTTGGATTTAGAAGCAGATATTTCCCTGTGCTTACTGCTGTTTCTTCCATATGCCGGTAATGGGCTGAAAACGCCTGTTTTGGGACTCTGCAGAGAAGATGTTTGCAGACTGCTGAATCCACACACTGGTTTAACTCTGGAAGTTGAGTGCACACATTGACAACCGTTCTGTTAGATAGCTGCGTTTTGGATTTAGAAGCAGATATTTCCCTGTGCTGACTGCTGTTTCTTCCATATGCCGGTAATGGGCTGAAAACGCCTGTTTTGGGACTCTGCAGAGAAAGTGTTTGCAGACTGCTGAATCCACACACGGGTTTAACTCTGGAAGTTGAGTGCACACATTGACAACCGTTCTGTTAGATAGCTGCGTTTTGGATTTAGAAGCAGATATTTCCCTGTGCTGACTGCTGTTTCTTCCATATGCCGGTAATGGGCTGAAAACGCCTGTTTTGGGACTCTGCAGAGAAAGTGTTTGCAGACTGCTGAATCCACACACGGGTTTAACTCTGGAAGTTGAGTGCACACATTGACAACCGTTCTGTTAGATAGCTGCGTTTTGGATTTAGAAGCAGATATTTCCCTGTGCTTACTGCTGTTTCTTCCATATGCCGGTAATGGGCTGAAAACGCCTGTTTTGGGACTCTGCAGAGAAAGTGTTTGCAGACTGCTGAATCCACACACGGGTTTAACTCTGGAAGTTGAGTGCACACATTGACAACCGTTCTGTTAGATAGCTGCGTTTTGGATTTAGAAGCAGATATTTCCCTGTGCTTACTGCTGTTTCTTCCATATGCCGGTAATGGGCTGAAAACGCCTGTTTTGGCACTCTGCAGAGAAAGTGTTTGCAGACTGCTGAATCCACACACGGGTTTAACTCTGGAAATTGAGTGAACACATTGACAACCGTTCTGTTAGATAGCTGCGTTTTGGATTTAGAAGCAGATATTTCCCTGTGCTTACTGCTGTTTCTTCCATATGCCGGTAATGGGCTGAAAACGCCTGTTTTGGGACTCTGCAGAGAAGATGTTTGCAGACTGCTGAATCCACACACGGGTTTAACTCTGGAAGTTGAGTGCACACATTGACAACCGTTCTGTTAGATAGCTGCGTTTTGGATTTAGAAGCAGATATTTCCCTGTGCTTACTGCTGTTTCTTCCATATGCCGGTAATGGGCTGAAAACGCCTGGTTTGGGACTCTGCAGAGAAAGTGTTTGCAGACTGCTGAATCCACACACGGGTTTAACTCTGGAAGTTGAGTGCACACATTGACAACCGTTCTGTTAGATAGCTGCGTTTTGGATTTAGAAGCAGATATTTCCCTGTGCTTACTGCTGTTTCTTCCACATGCCGGTAATGGGCTGAAAACGCCTGTTTTGGGACTCTGCAGAGAAGATGTTTGCAGACTGCTGAATCCACACACGGGTTTAACTCTGGAAGTTGAGTGCACACATTGACAACCGTTCTGTTAGATAGCTGCGTTTTGGATTTAGAAGCAGATATTTCCCTGTGCTGACTGCTGTTTCTTCCATATGCCGGTAATGGGCTGAAAACGCGTGGTTTGGGACTCTGCAGAGAAAGTGTTTGCAGACTGCTGAATCCACACACGGGTTTAACTCTGGAAGTTGAGTGCACACATTGACAACCGTTCTGTTAGATAGCTGCGTTTTGGTTTTAGAAGCAGATATTTCCCTGTGCTTACTGCTGTTTCTTCCATATGCCGGTAATGGGCTGAAAACGCCTGTTTTGGGACTCTGCAGAGAAGATGTTTGCAGACTGCTGAATCCACTCACGGGTTTAACTCTGGAAGTTGAGTGCACACATTGACAACCGTTCTGTTAGACAGCTGCGTTTTGGATTTAGAAGCAGATATTTCCCTGTGCTTACTGCTGTTTCTTCCATATGCCGGTAATGGGCTGAAAACGCCTGGTTTGGGACTCTGCAGAGAAAGTGTTTGCAGACTGCTGAATCGACACACGGGTTTAACTCTGGAAGTTGAGTGCACACATTGACAACCGTTCTGTTAGATAGCTGCGTTTTGGATTTAGAAGCAGATATTTCCCTGTGCTTACTGCTGTTTCTTCCATATGCCGGTAATGGGCTGAAAACGCCTGTTTTGGCACTCTGTAGAGAAAGTGTTTGCAGACTGCTGAATCCACACACGGGTTTAACTCTGGAAGTTGAGTGCACACATTGACAACCGTTCTGTTAGATAGCTGCGTTTTGGATTTAGAAGCAGCTATTTCCCTGTGCTTACTGCTGTTTCTTCCATATGCCGGTAATGGGCTGAAAACGCCTGTTTTGGGACTCTGCAGAGAAAGTGTTTGCAGACTGCTGAATCCACACACTGGTTTAACTCTGGAAGTTGAGTGCACACATTGACAACCGTTCTGTTAGATAGCTGCGTTTTGGATTTAGAAGCAGATATTTCCCTGTGCTGACTGCTGTTTCTTCCATATGCCGGTAATGGGCTGAAAACACCTGTTTTGGGACTCTGCAGAGAAAGTGTTTGCAGACTGCTGAATCCACACACGGGTTTAACTCTGGAAGTTGAGTGCACACATTGACAACCGTTCTGTTAGATAGCTGCGTTTTCGATTTAGAAGCAGATATTTCCCTGTGCTGACTACTGTTTCTTCCATATGCCGGTAATGGGCTGAAAACGCCTGTTTTGGGACTCTGCAGAGAAAGTGTTTGCAGACTGCTGAAGCCACACACGGGTTTAACTCTGGAAGTTGAGTGCACACATTGACAACCGTTCTGTTAGATAGCTGCGTTTTGGATTTAGAAGCAGATATTTCCCTGTGCTTACTGCTGTTTCTTCCATATGCCGGTAATGGGCTGAAAACGCCTGTTTTGGGACTCTGCAGAGAAGATGTTTGCAGACTGCTGAATCCACACACGGGTTTAACTCTGGAAGTTGAGTGCACACATTGACAACCGTTCTGTTAGATAGCTGCGTTTTGGATTTAGAAGCAGATATTTCCCTGTGCTTACTGCTGTTTCTTCCATATGCCGGGTAATGGGCTGAAAACGCCTGTTTTGGGACTCTGCAGAGAAGATGTTTGCAGACTGCTGAATCCACACACGGGTTTAACTCTGGAAGTTGAGTGCACACATTGACAACCGTTCTGTTAGATAGCTGCGTTTTGGATTTAGAAGCAGATATTTCCCTGTGCTGACTGCTGTTTCTTCCATATGCCGGTAATGGGCTGAAAACGCGTGGTTTGGGACTCTGCAGAGAAAGTGTTTGCAGACTGCTGAATCCACACACGGGTTTAACTCTGGAAGTTGAGTGCACACATTGACAACCGTTCTGTTAGATAGCTGCGTTTTGGTTTTAGAAGCAGATATTTCCCTGTGCTTACTGCTGTTTCTTCCATATGCCGGTAATGGGCTGAAAACGCCTGTTTTGGGACTCTGCAGAGAAGATGTTTGCAGACTGCTGAATCCACTCACGGGTTTAACTCTGGAAGTTGAGTGCACACATTGACAACCGTTCTGTTAGACAGCTGCGTTTTGGATTTAGAAGCAGATATTTCCCTGTGCTTACTGCTGTTTCTTCCATATGCCGGTAATGGGCTGAAAACGCCTGGTTTGGGACTCTGCAGAGAAAGTGTTTGCAGACTGCTGAATCGACACACGGGTTTAACTCTGGAAGTTGAGTGCACACATTGACAACCGTTCTGTTAGATAGCTGCGTTTTGGATTTAGAAGCAGATATTTCCCTGTGCTTACTGCTGTTTCTTCCATATGCCGGTAATGGGCTGAAAACGCCTGTTTTGGCACTCTGTAGAGAAAGTGTTTGCAGACTGCTGAATCCACACACGGGTTTAACTCTGGAAGTTGAGTGCACACATTGACAACCGTTCTGTTAGATAGCTGCGTTTTGGATTTAGAAGCAGCTATTTCCCTGTTCTTACTGCTGTTTCTTCCATATGCCGGTAATGGGCTGAAAACGCCTGTTTTGGGACTCTGCAGAGAAAGTGTTTGCAGACTGCTGAATCCACACACTGGTTTAACTCTGGAAGTTGAGTGCACACATTGACAACCGTTCTGTTAGATAGCTGCGTTTTGGATTTAGAAGCAGATATTTCCCTGTGCTGACTGCTGTTTCTTCCATATGCCGGTAATGGGCTGAAAACGCCTGTTTTGGGACTCTGCAGAGAAAGTGTTTGCAGACTGCTGAATCCACACACGGGTTTAACTCTGGAAGTTGAGTGCACACATTGACAACCGTTCTGTTAGATAGCTGCGTTTTGGATTTAGAAGCAGATATTTCCCTGTGCTGACTACTGTTTCTTCCATATGCCGGTAATGGGCTGAAAACGCCTGTTTTGGGACTCTGCAGAGAAAGTGTTTGCAGACTGCTGAAGCCACACACGGGTTTAACTCTGGAAGTTGAGTGCACACATTGACAACCGTTCTGTTAGATAGCTGCGTTTTGGATTTAGAAGCAGATATTTCCCTGTGCTTACTGCTGTTTCTTCCATATGCCGGTAATGGGCTGAAAACGCCTGTTTTGGGACTCTGCAGAGAAGATGTTTGCAGACTGCTGAATCCACACACGGGTTTAACTCTGGAAGTTGAGTGCACACATTGACAACCGTTCTGTTAGATAGCTGCGTTTTGGATTTAGAAGCAGATATTTCCCTGTGCTGACTGCTGTTTCTTCCATATGCCGGTAATGGGCTGAAAACGCCTGTTTTGGCACTCTGCAGAGAAAGTGTTTGCAGACTGCTGAATCCACACACGGGTTTAACTCTGGAAGTTGAGTGCACACATTGACAACCGTTCTGTTAGATAGCTGCGTTTTGGATTTAGAAGCAGATATTTCCCTGTGCTTACTGCTGTTTCTTCCATATGCCGGTAATGGGCTGAAAACGCCTGTTTTGGGACTCTGCAGAGAAGATGTTTGCAGACTGCTGAATCCACACACTGGTTTAACTCTGGAAGTTGAGTGCACACATTGACAACCGTTCTGTTAGATAGCTGCGTTTTGGATTTAGAAGCAGATATTTCCCTGTGCTGACTGCTGTTTCTTCCATATGCCGGTAATGGGCTGAAAACGCCTGTTTTGGGACTCTGCAGAGAAAGTGTTTGCAGACTGCTGAATCCACACACGGGTTTAACTCTGGAAGTTGAGTGCACACATTGACAACCGTTCTGTTAGATAGCTGCGTTTTGGATTTAGAAGCAGATATTTCCCTGTGCTGACTGCTGTTTCTTCCATATGCCGGTAATGGGCTGAAAACGCCTGTTTTGGGACTCTGCAGAGAAAGTGTTTGCAGACTGCTGAATCCACACACGGGTTTAACTCTGGAAGTTGAGTGCACACATTGACAACCGTTCTGTTAGATAGCTGCGTTTTGGATTTAGAAGCAGATATTTCCCTGTGCTTACTGCTGTTTCTTCCATATGCCGGTAATGGGCTGAAAACGCCTGTTTTGGGACTCTGCAGAGAAAGTGTTTGCAGACTGCTGAATCCACACACGGGTTTAACTCTGGAAGTTGAGTGCACACATTGACAACCGTTCTGTTAGATAGCTGCGTTTTGGATTTAGAAGCAGATATTTCCCTGTGCTTACTGCTGTTTCTTCCATATGCCGGTAATGGGCTGAAAACGCCTGTTTTGGGACTCTGCAGAGAAAGTGTTTGCAGACTGCTGAATCCACACACGGGTTTAACTCTGGAAAGTTGAGTGCACACATTGACAACCGTTCTGTTAGATAGCTGCGTTTTGGATTTAGAAGCAGATATTTCCCTGTGCTTACTGCTGTTTCTTCCATATGCCGGTAATGGGCTGAAAACGCCTGTTTTGGCACTCTGCAGAGAAAGTGTTTGCAGACTGCTGAATCCACACACGGGTTTAACTCTGGAAATTGAGTGAACACATTGACAACCGTTCTGTTAGATAGCTGCGTTTTGGATTTAGAAGCAGATATTTCCCTGTGCTTACTGCTGTTTCTTCCATATGCCCGGTAATGGGCTGAAAACGCCTGTTTTGGGACTCTGCAGAGAAGATGTTTGCAGACTGCTGAATCCACACACGGGTTTAACTCTGGAAGTTGAGGTGCACACATTGACAACCGTTCTGTTAGATAGCTGCGTTTTGGATTTAGAAGCAGATATTTCCCTGTGCTTACTGCTGTTTCTTCCATATGCCGGTAATGGGCTGAAAACGCCTGGTTTGGGACTCTGCAGAGAAAGTGTTTGCAGACTGCTGAATCCACACACGGGTTTAACTCTGGAAGTTGAGTGCACACATTGACAACCGTTCTGTTAGATAGCTGCGTTTTGGATTTAGAAGCAGATATTTCCCTGTGCTTACTGCTGTTTCTTCCACATGCCGGTAATGGGCTGAAACGCCTGTTTTGGGACTCTGCAGAGAAGATGTTTGCAGACTGCTGAATCCACACACGGGGTTTAACTCTGGAAGTTGAGTGCACACATTGACAAACCGTTCTGTTAGATAGCTGCGTTTTGGATTTAGAAGCAGATATTTCCCTGTGCTGACTGCTGTTTCTTCCATATGCCGGTAATGGGCTGAAAACGCGTGGTTTGGGACTCTG